>NC_092260.1:5791253-5871068 GCF_036320965.1 Panulirus ornatus
GTTGTAAATGGAAATGGTGAAGAGCTTGTAGATTTGTGTACTGAAAAAGGACTGGTGATTGGGAATACCTGGTTTAAAAAGAGAGATATACATAAGTATGCTTATGTAAGCAGGAGAGATAGCCAGAGAGTGTTACTGGATTATGTGTTAATTGATAGGCACGTGAAAGAGAGACTTTTGGATGTCAATGTGCTGAGAGGTGCAACTGGAGGGATGTCTGATCATTATCTTGTGGAGGCGGAAAGTGAAGATTTGTAGAGGTTTTCAGAAAAGAAGAGAGAATGTTGGGGTGAAGAGATTGGTGAGAGTATGTAAGCTTGAAAAGAAGACTTGTGTGAGGAAGTATCAGGAGAGATTGAGTGCAGAATGGAAAAAGGTGAAAGCAAATGATGTAAGGGGAGTGGGGGAAGAATGGGATGTATTTAGTGAAGGCTTGCACAAGTGATGCCTGTGGCACGAGAAAGGTGGGAGGTGGGCAGATTAGAAAGGGTAGTGAGTGGTTGGATGAAGAAGTAAGATTGTTAGTGAAAGAGAAGAGAGAGGCGTTTGGATGATTTTTGCAGGGGAGCAGGGGAGTAGTGCAAATGAGTGGGAGATGTATAAAAGAAAGAAGCAAGAGTCAAGAGAAAGGTGCAAGAGGTGAAAAAGACGGCAAATGAAAGTTGGGGTGAGAGAGTATCATTAATTTTTAGGGAGAATAAAAGATGTTTTGGAAAGAGGTAAATAAAGTGCATAAGAAAAGAGAACAAATGGGAACTTCAGTGAAGGGCGCAAATGGGGAAGTGATAACAAGTAGTGGTGAAGTGAGAGGGAGATGGAGTGAGTATTTTGAAGGTTAATTGAATATGTTTGATGATAGAGTGGCAGATATAGGGTGTTTTGGTCGAGGTGGTGTGCGAATTGAAAAGGTCAGGGAGATTGTTTTGGTGAACAAAGAAGAGGCAGTGAGAGCTTTGCGGAAGATGAAAGCCGGCAAGGCAGGTGGTTTGGATGGTATTGCAGTGGAAGTTATTAAAAAAGGGGGTGACTGTGTTGTTGACTGGTTGGTGAGGATATTCATTGCATGTATGACTCATGGCGAAGTGCCTGAAGACTGGTGGAATGCATGCATAGTGCCATTGTACAAAGGCAAAGGGGATAAAGTTGAGTGTTCAAATTACAGAGGCATAAGTTTGTTGAGTATTCCCGGGAAATCATATGGGAGGGAATTGATTGAGAGGGTGAAGGCATGTACAGAGCGTCAGATTGGGGAAGAGCAGTGTGCTTTCAGAAGTGGTAGAGGATGGGTGGATCAGGTGTTTGCTTTGAAGAATGTATGTGAGAAATACTTAGAAAAGCAAATGGATTTGTATGAAGCATTTATGGATCTGGAGAAGTCATGTGATTGAGTTGATAGAGATGCTTTGTGGAAGGTATTAAGAGTATATGGTGTGGGAAGTAAGTTGTTAGAAGCAGTGAAAAGGCTTTATCAAAGACGTACGGGATGTGTACAAGTAGGAAGAGAGGAGAGTGATTGATTCCCAGTGAATGTCGGTTTGTGGTATGGGTGCGTGATGTCTCCATGGTTGTTTAATTTGTTTATGGATGGGGTTGTTAGGGAGGTGAATGCAAGAGTTTTGGATGAAGGGGCAATTATGTAGTCTGTTGTGGATGAGAGGGCTTGAAAAGTGAGTCAGTTGTTGTTTGCTGATGATACAGCGCTGGTGGTTGATATGGTAGAGAAACTGCAAAAGTTGCTCTCTCAACCACACTCTTTTTATTACCACACATCTCTCTTACCCTTTCATTACTTTCTTGATCAAACCACCTCACACCACATATTGTCCTCAAACATCTCATTTCCAACACATTCACCCTCCTCTGCACAACCCTATCCATAGCCCACGCCTCACAACCATATAACATTGTTGGAACCAGTATTCCTTCAAACATACCCATTTTTGCTCTCCGAGATAGCTTTCTCTCCTTCCACGCATTCTTCATCGCTCCCAGAACCTTTGCCCCCTCCCCCACCCTGTCACTCACTTCTGCTTCCATGGTTACATCCGCTGCTTAGTTCACTCCCAGATATCTAAAACACTTCACTTCCTCCAGTTTTTCTCTATTCAAATTTACCTCCCGATTGACTTGTCCCTCAACCCTGCTGAACCTAAAGACATTGCTCTTATTCACATTTACTCTCAACTTTCTTCTTTCACACACTTTTCCAAACTCAGTCAACAACTTCATCAAATCAGCCACCAGTGCTGTATCATCAGCAAACAACAACTGACTCACTTCCAACGCCCTCTCATCCACAACAAACTGCATACTTACCCCTCTCTCCAAAACTTTTGCATTCACCTCCCTGACAACCCCATACATAAACAAATTAAACAACCATGGAGACATCACACACCCCTGCCACAAACCAACATTCACTGGGAACCAGTCAGTCTCCTCTCTTCCTACTCATACACATGCCCTACATCTTCAATAAAAACTTTTCACTACTTCTAGCAACTTATCTCCCACACCATATACTCTTAAAACCTTCCACAAAGCACCTCTATCAACTCTATCATATGCCTTCTCTAGATCCATAAATGCTATATACAAATCCATTTGCTTTATGCCTTCTCCAGATCCATAAATGCTACATACAAATCCATTTGCTTTTCTAAGTATTTCTCACATACATTCTTCAAAGCAAACACCTGATCCACACATCCTCTACCACTTCTGAAACCACACTGCTCTTCCCCAATCTGATGCTCTGTACATGCCTTCACCCTCTCAATCAATACCCTCCCATATAATTTCCCAGGAATACTCAACAAACTTATACCTCTGTAATTTGAGCACTCACCTTTATCCCGTTTGCCTTTGTACAATGGCTCTATGCATTCATTCCGCCAATCCTCAGGCACCACACCATGAGTCATACATACATTAAATAACCTTATCAACCAGTCAACAACACAGTCACCCCCTTTTTTAATAAATTCCACAGCAATACCAACCAAACTCGCTGCCTTGCCGGCTTTCATCTTCCACAAAGCTTTCACTTCCTCTTCTCTGTTTACCAAACCAATCTCCCTGACTCTCTCACTTCGCACACAATCTCGACCAAAACACTCTATATCTGCCACTCTATCATTTTACACATTCAAAAAACCTTCAAAATACTCACTCCATCTCCTTATCACTTCACCACTACTTGTCATTACCTTCCCATTAGCCCCATTCACCAATGTTCCCATTTGTTCTCTTGTCTTACGCATATTATTTACCTTCTTCTAAAACAGCTTTCATTCTCCAGAAAGTTTAATGATGCTCTCTCATCCCAACTCTCATTTGCCCTCTTTTTCAATCCTTGCACCTTCCTCTTGACTGCCGCTCTCTTTTATACATCTCCCAGTCATTTGCACTACTTCCTCTCTTTTCTCTTTTGCTAACAACTTTATTTCATTCCACCAGGTACACTTACCTTTATCCCCCTTTGCCTTTATACAGTGGAACTATACATGCATTCCATTAATCCTCAGACAACTCACCATGAACAATATGATCATCCCTTTTCTGAAGAAATTCATAAGGTAGTACCATAGACCATGACACATTTCATTTTATGTGGTGCTTACACCACCTCTTCTCTGTTCACTAAACTACTCTCCATGATTATCACTTCTCATGCTTCTGTGTCTAAAATATTCCACACCAGCCATCTGTCTTGTATACATTTAACAACCCTTCAAAATATTTACTCCGTCTTATCTTCACCTCATTTCTACCTGATACATCTTCCCTATTTGCTCCCTTCACCAGTGTTACAATTTATTCTTTTTTTCTCACAATATTTTCCTTCTCCCAAAAACATTTTCTTATTCTCCCTGAAATTTGATAAAACTCACTCTCCTTAACTCTCAATTCCTCTCTGATGCTTTTATGTGAAATATTAGTACCTCACCCTTTTATTCTTTAAATGTTTAAGCAATTAATGTTAGGAAAATGGATATTTATAACTTTTAAGGTCTTTTAAAGTACAGTCCATAGGCACAGTTTAATTTGAGACTTTGCATGATACAATTCCATAAGGTAAAACAAACCAGAAGAATAATGAAATATTGTATTACTGAATATATGTACAATAAATAAACTATAGTTGTAATATCTGTAACTCCTGGTTCTAATGGTCAAAGTAAAGGAACCTATTACACATTCACTGTGATGAGAAAAATTCAATGCTTCAGACCAAAATGGATGTTTCTAGTGAGAATGGTACATTACTATATGTCAATTCCATCCTTGACAACAAAGTAAAGTTTAAATAGGACTGGTCTTAAAACCTCGAGCAGCAAAATCAGCACCTTCCTTTCTGTCTGATACTTGGGGGAATCTGGAGTCGATAGGAGTTATCATCTCTTTGCTCTTAAAAACTCGCCAGCCACCAGCTCGTGACCAGTCCTGTAGGATATACATAAAAAATATATCTTCAGGATCAATAATAGTTTTAACTGCATTTTTCACCAATATTTAGAAACTGTACTTACTGATGCAAGGAGGGTAATATGGTAGGCATGTCTTAATTCAATAACTACTACTCCTACATACTGAGAAACAACATACATGGCATGTCTTGATTCAATAACTACTGCTCTTACATACTGAGAAACAACATATATGGCACGTCTTGATTTAATTACAGGTACACCACCGAATTTTCAACAACTGATGGTTCAGAACCTCCTCTAGTTCGGACAAAATTACATGAGGAACTTGAAATTACCGCAGCCACCAGACTAGTTTACTAGGCGGCCACAGATGGCTTTGTGTGTTGGGGACACTTATTTACATTCTTTACACTGCACTTGTTGGTGGTGATACCGCAATTCTAAGATTCTTAGCTTATTTTGCTTAAATTTAACCCTAGCTATGGCTTCTAAGACATATGAGACTGTCAGTTGTGGTGTCAAATGTAAACATCAGTCCATATCGATCCAAGATAAAGTAGAACTGTTGAAAAAAATGGACCGTGGTGTTTTGGTGCATAAGCTGTGTGACATCTACAGTATTAGTTCATCAACTGTTTATGATATAAAGAAGCAAAGGGAGAAAATATTGAAATTCTATGCAGATAGCAATTCCAAGAAGCACATGATTATTAGAAAACCTATGAAAGACAGTAAAAGTACTGAGCACGATTGAGTGATGATGGAATGGTTTTGACAGCATCGAAGTGGATAATGGACCAGGCTAAGTTGTTCCATTAAGAACTTAAATTACAACATGACTGTGATTATAGTGAAGGATGGCTTCAAAGATTCAAGAAGCGTCATGAAATTTCCATGAATAAAGTGTGTGCAGAAAAGCGGTCTGCAAACCACAAAGGAGCTGCAGAGTATGTGGATGAATTTGCGAAACTCGTAGCAGACAAGCACCTCAGTCCTGAGCAGGTGTATAATGCAGAAGAATACTTTAAACACATGGTATACTCTAGACACATGGTGTACTTTAGACAGATGCAAGATGTATAATTAGTGGGTTAGAGGTGTGTTGATAAATTATCATTAAGTGGCCACGGTTGTTCCAACAAAATGGTTAATCCGGCAAGGCTTTGGAACCAAGAGTGCCGGAAAATCAGTGGTGCACCTGTACTACTCTTACATACTGCAAAACAATATATACCCAAATAAAAGAAAATTTCATACATTTGCTCCTCCACTTCATCCCTTTAATATCAACCTTTTTCTTTACTTTCAATAAATGAGGAAGTATTTCTAAAATTCATACAAAGGTCAAAGAAATAGTAGTAGTAAATCCCTACAATGACCTTCATATTATAAGTGACATTCAAGTTAGCAGTCGTCCCACAAAAAAGTGCAAAGAACTGAAATGGAGCATAGCTGGCTGGGAATATGGAGTTGTTCGTTAAAGTTTACATGGATAGGGCACTAAACGAGATGAGAATGAGGTGGGGTGACTATACTAAAATACTTGATCAAGGAGAAACAGTTTTCCATAGTTGCTAAAAACAATGAGAAAGAGCTGCTCAATATTCTGGATCACTTTCATAATTTTTGTAGGAGGGACAGTGGTGGATTAATGCATAAGCATCTGGGATGTAAGTCCTGGACCTTTGAAAAAGTTGACCTCATGAAAAATGAACATAAGTGAGAGACTAATCATTGAGGTATAGCAAAAATACAAGCAGTTCAAAAATTTGTGTTGGCATACCATTTCTAGTCTTCAAGGTGAAGCCATTGTGAGTGACTCTCGCATAGCAGTCAACTTTGAAATAGGCCAACCCATTTTTTGTCACTGTTGTGGAGGAGGGTGTCAATAATTGTTTGTGTGAGGATGTGCTGTGGGACAGTACCAAATGTTTTATAGATGTCTATTGCCACTAGTAGTGTGTGTGTGTGTGTGTGTGTGTGTGTGTGTGTGTGTGTGTGTGTGTGTGTGTGTGTGTGTGTGTGTTGGACTGAGAGGTGAAAAAGGAAAGAGGTGGATGAAAGAGTGGAAATGTTAATGTGAGAAGTAAGAAAGGGGAGTTGTTGAATCAAAGGAGGAAATGAAAGGAAGATGAAACAATATTTTGAAAAACTGATGAATGTGGGAGAAGATGAGTTAGCTGTTATTACATGCATGGGTATGGAGGAGGGAAAGAAGAGGATACAAGTCCAGGGGTCTATAGCAAAGAGGGAGGTAAGAAGGGCAGTAATGAGGCTGAAGATGAGAAAGGTATATGCCTGAAATGTTGAAGTATGGAGGAGAAAGTGTGATAGAGTGTCTGCATCTGTTATGTAATTTAGCATGGAAACAAGGATATGCCTGAGGATTGGGTGAAAGCTGTTATTGTTCCTTTATTCAAAAGAGAAGGTGCGAAGGATGTATGCAGCAATAATAGGGGAATAAGTCAGTTAAGTATGCTAGTAAAAATGTATGCAAGTGACACAGTGATGAAAGTGACTGACTGCAGAATAAGTGAGAAGCAAGGTGTGAATCAGATTTTGCTGAGAAAGAACTGGGAAAATATTAAGCAAAAGGTAAAAAGTTGTACGCAGCTTTTACTGATTTGCATAAAGCATATGACAGAATTGAAAGGAATGCTTTATGAGATGTGTTAAGGATATATGAGGTCAAGGTACAACTGATGAATGGTGTCTGATAGCCTTCTGTAGAGGAGCAAATGCACATGTATCAGTGGATGGAGAGTTAAGCAAAAGTTTTGGTATACACTTGAGTGTGGGGCAGGGTTGAGTGATGTCACCGTGGCTCTTTCATATATACATGGTTGGGGTGTTAAGAAAGATGAAAGCAAAACTAAGGAAGGGGGGGGTGTGCAGAGATGGAGTATGGTGGTGAAGTACCAAGACTAGTGACAAACCTGTTTCCAAATGATACTGTGTCATTTGCTGAGAGTGAAGAGGAGTTGCAGAAGGCTGTGTTTTATGATGTGGGTAATCAGAACTGATTGAACATTAATGTATATTTAAGTAAATCAATGATGTGTGAAAAGAGTGAAAGGAAACAAAGTGAAAGTACAGATTTCGCAAAGCCCTATAAGATGAGAGAAGTTTACTACTTTCTGTACAGACATAGGGGGAAAAAGAATGGAAGAGGTGACAGAATTTAAGTATCTGGGCACTACCTTGGTTAAGTTTGATGAGATGGAAGGAGAGATATGGAAGAGAACAGTACAGGGTAAAGGAGTCATTGACTCCCTTAATAGAATAATGAAGGATTGAGGTGTTAGTATGAGAGTGATGAAAGGATTAAGGGACAGCATAGTTATCCCAACCCTGACCTATACAGCCTAAATACAGACTTGGAATGAGTCACAGACATCAAGTATCCAGGCTGCAGCAATGAACTATCTGAGAGGAGCATGTGGTATGACGAGATGGAATGAAGAAAGAAATGAGGGAGTGTATGAGAGACGTGGTATGGTAGGGAATGTAAAGGGAATGAGTTGTGGAGTGGCAGAATGGGTGAAACATCATACTTTGAGAAGGTTTAGGCATGTGGAAAGAACGCAAGATGGGAAGCATACAAGGACAGTGTATGATATGATTACAGGGGTCAGTATGAGAGGAAGACCACCTGTGACATGGAGAAACACAGTGGAAGAGAATTGGTGGGAGAGAAATTGGGAAGGATGCATTGAATGGTGTATGCAAGGGGTAATGTAAGGACAGGGATACATAGAGACTTTTAAGGTGGCCACCCCCTTGATGGAAGTTCCTAGAGGAAATGGGAATCAGAGATATTGACAAAAATAGATAGAAACGTTACATCAACTGATGTAACCCAATATTTCTTAAGAATACACTAGTTGATGTATACTATACTACTGTGTGGAATCACCAAGGATGGATTGTTCTATGCCTTTTAAATGGTTAAGTGGTTCCTACTCTCAACTAAATTCCCAAATGATTCTCCTAGAATCACATATATGTGCGAAAGAATGATATGAGCAAACTTGATGGAAAAATATACTTAGAAACTTCAAGCTTTTGACTGCATTTCAAGCCACCTTCATTAATACTCAATCAAGGTGAATAAAAGAATATAAACTATTTATTTATTATTTATTTTGCTTTGTCACTGTCTCCCGCATTAGCGAGGTAGTGCAAGGAAACAGACGAAAGAATGGCCCAACCCGCCCACATACACATGTATATACATACACGTCCACACAAACAAATATACATACCTATACATCTCAATGTATACATATATATCCACACACAGACATGTACATATATATACATGTACATAATTCACACTGTCTGCCTTTATTCATTCCCATCGCCATCCCGCCACACATGAAATAACAACCCCCTCCCCCCGCATGTGCGCGAGGTAGCGTTAGGAAAAGACAACAAAGGCCACATTCGTTCACACTCAGTCTCTAGCTGTCATGTATAATGCACTGAAACCACAGCTCCCTTTCCACATCCAGGCCCCACACAACTTTCCATGGTCTACCCCAGACGCTTCACATGCCCTGGTTCAATCCATTGACAGCACATCGACCCCGGTATACCACATAGTTCCAATTCACTCTATTCCTTGCACGCCTTTCACCCTCCTGCATGTTCAGGCCCGGATCACTCAAAATCTTTTTCACTCCATCTTTCCACCTCCAATTTGGTTTTCCACTTCTCCTTGTTCCCTCCACCTCTGACACATATATCCTTTTGGTCAATCTTTCCTCACTTATTCTCTCCATGTGACCAAACCATTTCAAAACACCCACTTCTGCTCTCTCAACCACACTCTTTTTATTACCACACATCTCTCTTACACTATTACTACTTACTCGATCAAACCACCTCACATCACATATTGTCCTCAAACATCTCATTTCCAACACATCCACCCTCCTCCACACAACTCTATCTATAGCCCACGACTTGCAACCATATAACATTGTTGGAACCACTATTCCTTCAAACATACCCATTTTTGCTTTCCGAGATAATGTTCTCCACTTCCACACATTCTTCAACGCTCCCAGAACTTTTGCCCCCTCCCCCACCCTATGATTCACTTCCGCTTCCGTGGTTCCATCCACTGCCAAATCCACTCCCAGATATCTAAAACACTTCACTTCCTCCAGTTTTTCTCCATTCAAACTTACCTCCCAACTGACTTGTCCCTCAACCCTACTGCACCTAATAACCTTGCTCTCATTCACATTTACTCTCAGCTTTCTTCTTTCACACACTTTACCAAACCCAGTCACCAGCTTCTGCAGTTTCTCACACAAATCAGACACCAGCGCTGTATCATCAGCGAACAACAACTGACTCACTTCCCAAGCTCTCTCATCCACAACAGACTGTATACTTACCCCTCTTTCCAAAACTCTTGCATTCACCTCCCTAACAACCCCATCCATAAACAAATTAAACAGCCATGGAGACATCACACACCCCTGCCGCAAACCAACATTCACTGAGAACCAAGCACTTTCCTCTCTTCCTACACGTACACAAGCCTTACATCCTCGATAAAAAGTTTTCACTGTTTCTAACAACTTGCCTCCCACACCCTATATTCTTAATACCTTCCACAGAGCATCTCTATCAACTCTATCATATGCCTTCTCCAGATCCATAAATGCTACATACAAATCCATTTGCTTTTCTAACTATTTCTCACATACATTCTTCAAAGCAAACACCTGATCCACACATCCTCTACCACTTCTGAAACCACACTGCTCTTCCCCAATCTGATGCTCTGTACATGCCTTCACCCTCTCAATCAATACCCTCCCATATATTTTCCCAGGAATACTCAACAAACTTATACCTCTGTAATTTGAGCACTCACTTTTATCCCCTTTGCCTTTGTACAATGGCACTATGCAAGCATTCCTCCAATCCTCAGGCACCTCACCATGAGTCATACATACATTAAATAACCTCACCAACCAGTCAACAATACAATCACCCCCTTTTTTAATAAATTCCACTATAATACTATCCAAACCCACTGCCTTGCCGGACTTCATCTTCCGCAAAGCTTTTACTACCTCTTCTCTGTTTACCAATTCATTCTCCCTAACCCTCTCACTTTGCACACCACCTTGACCAAAACACCCTATATCTGCCTCTCTATCATCAAACACATTCAACAAACCTTCAAAATACTCACTCCATCTCCTTCTCACATCACCACTACTTGTCATCACCTCCCCATTAGCCCCCTTCATTGAAGTTCCCATTTGCTCCCTTGTCTTACACACTTTATTTACCTCCTTCCAAAACATCTTTTTATTCTCCCTAAAATCTAATGATGCTCTCTCACCCCAACTCTCATTTGCCCTCTTTTTCACCTCTTGCACCTTTCTCTTGACCTCCTGCCTCTTTCTTTTATACAGCTCCCACTCATTTGCATTATTTCCCTACAAAAATTGTCCAAATACCTCTCTCTTTTCTTTCACTAATAATCTTACTTCTTCATCCCACCACTCATTACCCTATCTAATCTGCCCACCTCCCACACATCTTTTGCACAAGCCATCACTGCTCCCCTAAATACATCCCATTCCTACCCCACTCCCTTTACCTCCTTTGTTCTCACCTTTTTCCATTCTGTACTCAGTCCCTCCTAGCACTTCCTCACACTGGTCTCCTTCCCAAGCTCACTTACTCTCACCACTTTCTTCACCCCAACATTCTCTCTTCTTTTCTGAAATCCTCTACAAATCTTCACCCTCGCCTCCACAAGATAATGATCAGACATCCCTCCAGTTGCACCTCTCAGCACATTAACATCCAAAAGTCTCTCTTTCCCACGCCCATCAATTAACACGTAATCCAGTAACACTCTCTGACTTGCATAAGCATACTTATGTATATCTCTCTTTTTAAACCAGGTATTCCCAATCACCAGTCCTTTTTCAGCACATAAATCTACAATCTCTTCACCATTTCCATTTACAACACTGAACACCCCATGTATACCAATTATTCCCTCAACTGCTACATTACTCACCTTTGCATTCAAATCACCCATCACTATAACCTGGTCTCGTGCATCAAAACTACTAACACACTCACTCAGCTGCTCCCAAAACACTTGCCTCTCATGATCTTTCTTCTCATGCTCAGGTATTTAGTTTTAAGTATTTAGATTTAAATTACGAAAATGGGAAACAGAAGGAGAAAAGCGGGGAGTGCTCATCCTCCTTGAAGGCTCAGACTTGGGTGTCTGAATGTGTGTGGATGTAACTAAGATGAGAAAAAAGGAGAGATAGGGAGTATGTTTGAGGAAAGAAACCTGGATGTTTTGGCTCTGAGTGAAGTGAAGCTCAAGGATAAAGGAGAAGAGCGGTTTGGGAATGTCTTGGGAGTAAAGTAAGGGGTTGGTGAGAAGACAAAGAGCTAAGGAAGGAGTGGCACTACTCCTGAAGCAGGAATTGTGGGAGTATGTGATACAGTGTAAGAAGGTAAATTCTAGATTGATTTGCATAAAACTGAAAGAGGACGGTGAGCAATGGGTGTTTACTGGTGCTTATGCAACTGGTCATGAGAAAAAGGATCGTGAGAGAAAAGTGTTTCGGGATCAGCTGAGTGAGTGTGTTAGTAGCTTTGATGCACGAGATCAAGTTATAGTGACGGGTGACTTAAATGCAAAGGTGAGTAATGTGGCAGTTGAGGGTATAATTGGTGTAAGTGGGGTGTTCAGTGTTGTAAATGGAAATGGTGTAGAGCTTGCAGATTTGTGTGTTGAAAAAGGACTGGTGATTGGGAATACGTGAGAGATACACATAATACATATGTGAGTAGGAGAGATGGTCAAAGGGCATTATTGGATTATGTGTTAATTGACAGGCATGTAAAAGAGAGGCTTCTAGATGTTAATGTAATGTGCTTAGAGAGGCAGCTGGAGGGATGTCTGATCACTATCTTGTGGAGGCAAAGGTGAAGATTTGTGGAAGTTTCCAGGAAAGAAGAATGTTGGGGAGAAGAGAGTAAGTGAGCTTAGGAAGGAGATTTGTGTAAGGAAGTACCAGGAGAGATTGAGTGTAGAACGGCAAAAGGTGAGAGCAAATGACGTGAGGGGGGTGGGATGTATTTACGGAAGCAGTGGAAGTAGTGCAAATGACAGGGAAATGTATAAAAGAAAATGGCAGGAGGTCAAAAGAAAGGTGCAAAAGGTGAAAAAGAGGGCAAATGAGAGTTGGGGTGAGAGTTAAATTAAATTTTAGGGAGGATAAAAAGATGTTTTGGAAGGAGGTAAGTAACGTGTGTAAGACAAGAGAACAAATGGGAACATAAGTGTAGGGGGCAAATACGGAGGTGATAATGGGTAGTGATGAAGTGAGAGGAAGATGGGGTGGGTATTTTGAAGGTTTGTTGAATGTGTTTGATGACAGAATGGCAGATATAGTGTGTTTTGGTCAGGGTGGTGTATGAAGTGAAAGGGCCCAGGTTTGGTAAACAGAGAAATGGTAGTGAAAGCTTAGCGGAGGATGAAATCCGGCAAGGCGGCGGGCTTGGATGGTATTACAGTGTAATTTACTGAAAAAGGGAATGACTGTTGTTGATTAGTTGGTAAGGTTAATCAATGTACGTATGGATCATGGTGATGTGCCTGAGCATTGGTAGAATGCATGCATAGTGCCATTGTACAATGGCAAAGGGTATAAAGGTGAGTGTTCAAATTACAGAGGTATAAGTTTGTTGAGTATTCCTGGGAAATTATATGGGAGGGTTTTGATTGAGAGGGTAAAGGCATGTACAAAGCATCAGACTGGAGAAGAGCAGTGTGGTTTCAGAAGTGGTAGAGGATGTGTGGATCAGGTGTTTGCTTTGAAGAATGTATGCAAGAAATACTTAGAAAAACAGATGGATTTGAATGTAACATTTATGGATCTAGAGAAGGCATATGACAGGGTTGATAGAGATGCTTTGTTGAAGATTTTAAGAGTATGGTGTGGGAGGTAAATTGCTGCAAGCAGTGAAAAGTTTCTACTGAGGATGTAAGGCATGTGTATGAGTATGGAGAGAAGAAAGTGATTGGTTCCCAGTGAATATTGGTTTGTGGCAGAGGTGTGTGATGTCTCCATGGTTGTTTAATTCGTTTATGGATGGGGTGGTTAGGGAGGTAAATGCAAGAGTTTTGAAGAGAGGGGTGAGTAAGCAGTCTGTTATTAGGGATACTCAACCTGTAGTTTCTGATACTGAACATTATTAACTTCCAAAGGAACTGCAAAAAGAGACAGCAAAGACAGTGGAAGAGAAAGCTGATGACCATAACCTCAGTCCTTGTCATACATCAATCAGACTAAGGTAGCTGATAAAAACAATTATGTATCTTACTAAGTATCATATTTTCAAGATCAAGGGTACATGTTCTTTGTAAAACTGTTCTCAAATTACTGATTTCCCAATTTTTTGAGATAATTCACATGTATAGAGAGACTGGGGGAAGGGATAAGTGTAAAACGGTAAAACGGTTATGATGCATATAGAGAATGACAACTTATGTTTCACACCATAAACTTACTCAAGATTGTTGCATAAAAATGATTTGAAGTTAAAGCTTTACTAGATGTACTTACATTCTGGTTATATTTGAAGTAATAATATCCAGCATAGACCGCACCAAAAATCATGGCAAACTTTCCAGTGAACCAACGTAACTTTGCTGCACTCTCATAACCCTAGAGGAAACAAAAAATAAAGATCTTATCTAGACAGTACATATATATCTCAACAAAACTCTGTTTTTAATCATATTTCATTTCATTAATGCACATTTAAAAATATTCTGAATGCATTCATCTTTCCTGATCAAACATCTATTAATTTCAGTATTACAGAACAACTAACTTAAATGCATTCATTAGCTCCCCAGGGTTGAGCACATAGCTTCGAATCCTGGATGAAGCAGTCATTCCACAGTCATCTGTTCTTTCACCCCTAGGGGGTGGTCAATAATATGGGTACCTGGCTCAGGATAGCATATACATTTATTCATAAATATCATTATACTTGATCGCCTTTTCCCTCGTCAGTGAGGTGGCACCAAGAAACAAATGAAGAAAGACCCATCCATTCATATACACACATGTATAAATACATGCACATGCACATACATATACATTTATATTTTATCATATTTAGTCGCTGTCTCCCGTGTTAGCGAGGTAGCGCAAGGAAACAGACGAAAGAATGGCCCAATCTAACCACATACACATGTATATACATAAACACCCACACACGCACATATACATACCTATACATTTCAACGTATACATTTTTTTTTTTTTTTTTTTTTTATACTTTGTCGCTGTCTCCCGCGTTTGCGAGGTAGCGCAAGGAAACAGACGAAAGAAATGGCCCCCCCCCCATACACATGTACATACACACGTCCACACACGCAAATATACATACCTACACAGCTTTCCATGGTTTACCCCAGACGCTTCACATGCCTTGCTTCAATCCACTGACAGCACGTCAACCCCTGTATACCACATGACTCCAATTCACTCTATTTCTTGCCCTCCTTTCACCCTCCTGCATGTTCAGGCCCCGATCACACAAAATCTTTTTCACTCCATCTTTCCACCTCCAATTTGGTCTCCCTCTTCTCCTCGTTCCCTCCACCTCCGACACATATATCCTCTTGGTCAATCTCTCCTCACTCATTCTCTCCATGTGCCCAAACCATTTCAAAACACCCTCTTCTGCTCTCTCAACCACGCTCTTTTTATTTCCACACATCTCTCTTACCCTTACGTTACTTACTCGATCAAACCACCTCACACCACACATTGTCCTCAAACATCTCATTTCCAGCACATCCATCCTCCTGCGCACATCTCTATCCATAGCCCACGCCTCGCAACCATACAACATTGTTGGAACCACTATTCCCTCAAACATACCCATTTTTGCTTTCCGAGATAATGTTCTCGACTTCCACACATTTTTCAAGGCTCCCAAAATTTTCGCCCCCTCCCCCACCCTATGATCCACTTCCGCTTCCATGGTTCCATCCGCTGACAGATCCACTCCCAGATATCTAAAACACTTCACTTCCTCCATACATACATACATACATACATATACATTTTTTCTTTTATACTTTGCCGCTGTCTCCTGCGTTAGTGAGGTAGCGCAAGGAAACAGACGAAAGAATGGCCCAACCCACCCACATACATATGTATATACATACATGCCCACATACAGCATATAAACAAACCTATACATCTCAACTTATATATACACATGGACATATACATATATACACATGTACATAATTCATAGTCTGCCCTTACTCATTCCCATCGCCACCCTGCCACGCATGAAATGACAACCTCCGCATGTGCGTGAGGTAGCGCTAGGAAAATATAAAAAAGGCCACATTCGTTCACACTCAGTCTCTAGCTGTCATGTATAATACATATACATACACAGACATATACATATACACACATGTATATATATCCATACTTGCTGCCTTCGTCCATTGCCATCGCCACCCTGCCACACATGAAAATAGGACCCCCTTTCCCCCGCGCGTGCACAAGGTAGCGCTAGGAAAAGACAACAAAGGCCACATTTGTTCACACTCAGTCTCTAGCTGTCATATGTAATGCACCAAAACCACAGTTCCCTTTCCACATCCAGGCCCCACAAAACTTTCCATGGTTTACCCCAGACGCTTCACATGCCCTGGTTCAATCCATTGACATCACGTCGACCCTAATATACCACATCGTTCCAATACACTCTACTCCTTGCACGCCTTTCACCCTCCTGCATGTT
This sequence comes from Panulirus ornatus, assembly GCF_036320965.1. Taxonomy (NCBI): domain Eukaryota; kingdom Metazoa; phylum Arthropoda; class Malacostraca; order Decapoda; family Palinuridae; genus Panulirus; species Panulirus ornatus. The sequence continues at coordinate 5,807,534 of NC_092260.1, forward strand.
CAGGCCCTGATCGCTCAAAATCTTTTTCACTCCATCTTTCCACCTCCAATTTGGTCTCCCACTTCTCCTCGTTCCCTCCACCTCTGACACATATATCCTCTTGGTCAATCTTTCCTCACTCATTCTCTCCATGTGACCAAACCATTTCAAAACACCCTCTTCTGTTCTCTCAACCACACTCTTTTTATTACCACACATCTCTCTTACCCTTTCATTACTTACTCAATTAAACCACCTCACACCACATATTGTCCTCAAACATCTCATTTCCAACACATCCACCCTCCTCTGCACAATTCTATCTATAGCCTACACCTCACAACCATATAACATTGTTAGAACCAATATTCCTTCACACATACCCATTTTTGCTTTCTGAGATAATGTTCTCGCCTTCCACACATTTTTCAAAGCTTCCAGAACTTTCACCCCCTCCGCCACCCTGTGACTCAGGCTTCCATGGTTCCATCTGCTGCCAAATCCACTCCAAGATATCTAAAACACTTTACTTCCTCCAGCATTTCTCCATTCAAACTTACCTCCCAAATGACTTGTCCCTAAACCCTACTGTACCTAATAACCTTGCTCTTATTCACATTTACTTTCAACTTTCTTCTTTCACACACTTTATCAAACTCAGTCACCAGATTCAGCAGTTTCTCACATGAATCAGCCACCAGCGCTGTATCATCAGCAAACAACAACTGACTCACTTCCCAAGCTCTCTCGTCCACAAAAGACTCATACTTGACCCTCTTTCCGAAACTCTTGCATTCACCTCCCTAACAACCCCATCCATAAACAAATTAAACTACCATGGAGACATCACGCACCCCTGCCGCAAACCAACATTCACTGAGAACCAATCACTTTCATCTCTTCCTACATGTACACAAGCCTTACATCCTCGATAAAAACTTTTCACTGCTTCTAGCAACTTGCCTCCCACACCATATATTCTTAATACCTTCACCAGAGCATCTCTATCAACTCTATCATATGCCTTCTCTAGATCCATAAATGCTACATACAAATCCATTTGCTTTTCTAAGTATTTCTCACATACATTATTCACAGCAAACACCTGATCCACACATCCTCTACCACTTCTGAAGCCACACTGCTCTTCCCTAATCTGATGCTCCGTACATGCTTTCACCCTCTCAATCAATACCCTCCCATAAAATTTCCCAGGAATACTCAACAAACTTATACCTCTGTAATTTGAGCACTCACTTTTATCCCCTTTGCCTTTGTACAATGGCACCATGCAAGCATTCCGCCACTCCTCAGGCACCTCACCATGAGTAATACATACATTGAATAATCTTACCAACCAGTCAACAATACAGTCACCCCCTTTTTCAATAAATTCCACTGCAATACCATTAAACCCGCTGCCTTGCTGGCTTTCATCTTCCGCAAAGCTTTTACTATCTCTTCTCTGTTTACCAAATCATTCTCCCTAACCCTCTCACTTTGCACACCACCTTGACCAAAAGACCCTATATCTGCCACTCTATCATCAAACACATTCAACAAACCTTCAAAATACTCACTCCATCTCCTTCTCACATCAGCACTACTTGTTATCACCTCCCCATTAGCCCCCTTCATTGATGTTTCCATTTGTTCCCTTGTCTTACGCACTTTATTTACCTCCTTCCAAAACATCGCCTTATTCTCCCTAAAATTTAATGATACTCTCTCACCCCAACTCTCATTTGCCCTCTTTTTCACCTCTTGAACCATTTCTCTTGACCTGCCTCTTTCTTTTATACATCTCCCTCTCATTTGCATTATTTCCCTTTCCCTTCAAAAATCCTCCAAATGCCTCTCTCTTCTCTTTCACAAATTATCTTACTTCTTCATCCCACCACTCACTACCCTTTCTAATCTGCCCACCTCCCACGCATCTCATGCCACAAGCATCTTTTGCACAAACCATCACTGCTTTCCTAAATACATCCCATTCCTCTCCCACTCCCCTTACGTCCTTTGTTCTCACCTTTTTCCATTCTGTACTCAGACTCTCCTGGTACTTCCTCACACAAGTCTCCTTCCCAAGCTCACTTACTCTCACCACTCTCTTCACCCCAACATTCTCTCTTCTTTTCTGAAAACCTCTACAAATCTTCACTTTTGCCTCCACAAGATAATGATCAGACATCCCTCCAGTTCCACCTCTCAGTACATTAACATCCAAAAGTCTCTCTCGCGAGCTTATCAATTAACACGTAATCCAATAACACTCTCTGGCCATCTCTCCTACTTACATACGTATAGTTATGTATATCTATCTTTTTAAACCAGGTATTCCCAACCACCAGTCCTTTTTCAGAACATAAATCTACAAGCTCTTCATTTCCATTTACAACACTGAACACCCATGTACACAAATTATTCCCTCAACTGAGAGAACAAGAGCAAGGAAAGGAGTAGCACTACTCCTGAAACAGGTGTGGTGGGAGTATGTGATAGAGTGTAAGAAAGTAAACTCTAGATTGACATGGGTAAAACTGAAAGTGGATGGAGAGAGATGGGTGATTATTGGTGCATATGCACCAGGGCATGAGAAGAAAGGTCATGAGAGGCAAGTGTTTTGGAAGCAGACGAGTGAGTGTGTTATTAGTTTTGATGCACGAGACCAGGTTATAGTGATGGGTGATTTGAATGCAAAGGTGAGTAATGTGGCAGGTGAGGGAATAACTGGTGTACATGGGGTGTTCAGTGTTGTAAATGGAAATGGTGAAGAGCTTGTAGATTTATGTAAAGAAAAAGGACTAGAGATTGGGAATACCTGGTTTAAAAAGAGAGATATACATAAGTATATGTATGTAAGTAGGAGAGAAGGCCAAAGAGTGTTATTAGATTACGTGTTAATTGATAGCCACGCGAAAGAGAAACTTTTGGATGTTAAAGTGCTGAGAGGTGCAACTGGAGGGATGTCGGATCATTATCTTGTGGAGGCGAAGGTGAAGATTTGTAGAGGTTTTCAGAAAAGAAGAGAGAATGTTGGGGTGAAGAGAGTGGTGAGAGTAAGTGTGCTTGGGAAGGAGACTTGTGTGAGGAAGTACCAGGAGAGACTGAGTACAGAATGGAACAAGGTGAGAACAAAGGACATAAGGGGAGTGCGGGAGGAATGGGATGTATTTAGGGAAGCAGTGATGGTTTGTGCAAAAGACGCTTGTGGTATGAGAAGTGAGGGGGTTAATGGGGAGGTGATAACAAGTAGTGCTGATGTGAGAAGGAGATAAAGTGAGTATTTTGAAGGTTTGCTGAATGTGTTTGATGATAGAGTGGCAGATATAGGGTGTTTTGGTCGTGGTGGTGTGCAAAGTGAGAGGGTTATGGATAATGATTTGGTAAACAGAGAAGAGGTAGTAAAAGCTTTGCGGAAGATGAAAGCCAGCAAGGCAGCGGGTTTGGATGGTATTGCAGTGGAATTTATTAAAAAAGGGGTGACTGTATTATTGACTGGTTGGTTTGGTTATCTAATGTATGTACGACTCAAGGTGAGGTGCCTGAGGACTGGCGGAATGCTTGCATAGTGCCATTGTACAAATACAAAGGGGATAAGAGTGAGTGCTCAAACTACAGAGGTATAAGTTGTTGAGTATTCCTGGGAAATTATATGGGAGGGTATTGATTGAGAAGGTGAAGGCATGTACAGAGCATCAGATTGGGGAAGAGCAGTGTGGTTTTAGAAGTGGTAGAGGATGTATGGATCAGGTGTTTGCTTTGAAGAATGTATGTGAGAAATACTTAGAAAAGCAAATGGATTTGTAAATAGCATTTATGGATCTGGAGAAGGCATATGATAGAGTTGATAGAGATGCTCTGTGGAAGGTATTAAGAATATATGGTGTGGGGGGAGGGGCAAGTTGTTAGAAGCAGTGAAAAGTTTTTATTGAGGATGGAAGGCATGTGTACATGTGGGAAGAGAGGAAAATGATTGGTTCCCAGTGAATGTTGGTTTGCGGCAGGGGTGTGTGATGTCTCCATGGTTGTTAAATTTGCTTATGGATGGGGTTCTTAGGGAGATGAATGCAAGGGTTTTGGAAAGAGGGTCAAGTATGCAGTCTGTTGTGGATGGGAGAGCTTGGGAAGTGAGTTAATTGTTGTTTGCTGATGATACAGCGCTGGTGGCTGATTCGGGTGAGAAACTGCAAAAGCTGGTAACTGAGTTTGGTAAAGTGTGTGAAACAAGAAAGCTGAGAGTAAATGTGAATCAGAGCAAGGTTATTACGTACAGTAGGGTTGAGGGACAAGTCAATTGGGAGGTAAGTTGGGAGGTAAGTTTGAATGGAGAAAAACTGGAGAAAGTGAAGTGTTTTAGATATCTGGGAGTGGATTTGGCAGTGGATGGAACCATGGACGCGAAAGTGAATCATAGGGTATGGGAGGGGGCGAAAGTTCTGGGAGCATTGAAGAATGTGTGGAAGTCGAGAACATTATCTCGGAAAGCGAAAATGGGTATGTTTGAAGAAATAGTGGTTCCAACAATGTTATATGGTTGGGAGGCATGGGCTATAGATAGAGTTTTGCAGAGGAGGGTTGATATGCTGGAAATGAGATGTTTGAGGACAATATGTGGTGTGAGGTGGTTTGATCGAGTAAGTAATAATACGGTAAGAGAGATGTGTGGTAATAAAAACAGTGTGGTTGAGAGAGCAGAAGAGGGTGTTTTGAAATGGTTTGGTCACATGGAGAGAATGAGTGAGGAAAGATTGACCAAGAGGATATATGTGTCAGAGGTGGAGGGAACGAGGAGAAGAGGGAGACCAAATTGGAGGTGGAAAGATGGAGTGAAAAAGATCTTGAGAGATTGGGGCCTGAACATGCAGGAGGGAGAAAGGCGTGCAAGGAGCAGAGTGAATTGGAACGATGTGGTATACCGGGGTTGACATGCTGTCAATGGATTGAACCAGGGCATGTGAAGCGTCTGGGGTAAACCATGGAAAGTTCTGTAGGGCCTGGATGTGGAAAGGGTCTGTGGTTTCAGTGCATTATACATGACAGCTAGAGACTGAGTGTGAACAAATGTGGCCTTTGTTGTCCTTTCCTAGTGCTACCTCGCGCACATGCGGGGGGAGGGGGTTGTTATTTCATATGTGGTGGGGTGGCGATGGGAATGAATAAAGGCAGATAGTATATATATTTTTTTTTTTTTTTTTTTTTTTGGTTTGTCGCTGTCTCCCGCGTTTGCGAGGTAGCGCAAGGAAACAGACAAAAGAAATGGTCCAACCCACCCCCATACACATGTATATACATACGTCCACACACGCAAATATACATACCTACACAGCTTTCCATGGTTTACCCCAGACGCTTCACATGCCTTGATTCAATCCACTGACAGCATGTCAACCCCGGTATACCACATCGCTCCAATTCACTCTATTCCTTGCCCTCCTTTCACCCTCCTGCATGTTCAGGCCCCGATCACACAAAATCTTTTTCACTCCATCTTTCCACCTCCAATTTGGTCTCCCTCTTCTCCTCGTTCCCTCCACCTCCGACACATATATTCTCTTGGTCAATCTTTCCTCACTCATTCTCTCCATGTGCCCGAACCATTTCAAAACACCCTCTTCTGCTCTCTCAACCACGCTCTTTTTATTTCCACACATCTCTCTTACCCTTACGTTACTTACTCGATCAAACCACCTCACACCACACATTGTCCTCAAACATCTCATTTCCAGCACATCCATCCTCCTGCGCACAACTCTATCCATAGCCCACGCCTCGCAACCATACAACATTGTTGGAACCACTATTCCTTCAAACATACCCATTTTTGCTTTCCGAGATAATGTTCTCGACTTCCACACATTCTTCAAGGCTTTTTCAGGAATACTCGACAAACTTATGCCTCTATCGTTTGAACACTCACCTTTATCCCCTTTGCCTTTGTACAATGGCACTATACATGCATTCCACCAATCCTCAGGCACTTCATCATGATCCATATATACAATGAATATCCTTACCAACCAAATCAACAACACAGTCACCCCTTTTCTTAATAAATTCTACTGCAATACCATCCAAAACTGCCGCCTTCCCAGATTTCATCTTCCACAAGGCTTTCACCACCTCTTCTCTCTTCACCAGACCACTCTCCCCAACTCTCTCACTTCACACACAATCCCAACCAAAACACCCTATATCTGCCACTCTATCATCAAACACATGCAACAAACCTTCAAAGCATTAACTCAATCTCTCACTTCATCACTACCTGTTATTACTTTCCCCCATTGCCCCCTTCACCAATGTTCTAATTTGTTCTCTTATCTTACTTACATTATTTACCTCCTTCCAAAACATCCTTTCATTCTCTCTAAAGTTAAATGATACTCTCTCATACCAACTCTCATATGCCATCTTTTCCACCCCTTGCACCTTCCTCTTGACCTCCTGCCACTTTCTCATACATACATTTCCCAGTCATTTGCACTCCTTCCTTGCGAGTATTATCCAAACCAAACGCCTCTCTTTTCTCTTTCTCTAACAACTTTAGTTCATCCCACCACTCAATACCCTTTCTAATCTGCCCACTCCCACCTTTCTCATGCCACATGCATCTTTTGCACAAGCCATCACTGCTTCCGTATACATCCAATTCCTCATCCATTCCTCTCACATCATCTACTCACTTCTTCCCTAAATACATACAATTCCTCATCCATTCCTCTCACATCATCTGCTCTCACCTTTTGCCATTCTACACGAAATCTCTCCAGGTACTTCCTCACACAAGTCTCCTTTCCAAGCTAACTTACTCTTACCACTCTCTTCTGAACATTCTCTATCTTATCTTCATCTTCGCCTCCACAAAATAGTGATCAGACATCCCACTAGCTGCCCCTCTCAGCACATTAACATCCAAAAGTCTCTTTAACATGCCTATCAATGAACATGTAATCTTATAATGCTCTCTGACCATCTCTCCTACTCTCATATGTATATTTGTGTACATCTCTTTTTAAATCAAGCATTCTCAATCACATCTTTTTTCAGCACACAAATCCACAAGCTCTTCACCTTTTCCATTCACAACACTGCAAACCTCATGTACACCAATAATACCCTCAACTGCCACATTACTCATCTTCGCATTTCAATCACTCATCATTAATACCTGGCCTCATGCACCAGAACTGCTGGCACACTCACTCAGCTGCTCCCAAAATAATTGCCTCTCAACATCTTTCTTCTCACGACCAGGTGTATAAGCATCAATAATTACCCACCTTTCTTCATCCACTTTCTACAACTTACTTTCTTACTCTCTATCACACATTCCCACAACTCCTGCTTTCAAAGCAGTGCTGCTCTTTCCCTAGATCTTGTCCTCTCACCAACCTCTGACTTTATTCCCAAGATGTTTCCAAACCATTCTTCCCCTTTAAGCTTGAGCTTTGTTTCCATTAGAGCCAGAAATCCAGGTTTCTTTCCTCAAACATACTATTTATCTCTTCTTTCTTCTCATCTTGGTTACATCTTCACACATTCTGGCACCCCAATCTGAGCCTTCGAGGAGGATGAGCAATCCCCACCTGACTTGTCCTTCTGTTTCCTCTTTTAGAAACTGAAAGACAAGGGGGGAAGGGTCCACCCCCTCTTGCGCCCTCCTTTTACAACACACAGAGAATACATAGGAAGTGAAGGGTTTTAGATATCTGCAAGTGGACTTAGCAGCAAATGGAACCAAGGAACCGGAAGTGAGTCACAGGGTGGGGACAAGGAAAAGGTCCTTTTAAAGTCAGGGGGTAATAATCCTGGTTTAAGGGGAGTCAGTTTTGATATCTACACTGAAACTAACCGTGTTATGGGCACAAGTGCCTAGATGCCGCAACAAAGGTATTAGCTACTAACAATTCCTTGGATGCATGAACTGAATCGAGTATATTTGTTAAACTCGTTGGCTCAGTTATGGTTTGGTAGAGAAAACTGTCTTTGACAATGTTGATAAGTCTAGCAGATTCTACACTTGAGATAGTTTGCCAGTTGATTTCTGGAAAACCAACATCCCCAAGAATGACTGAGTCTTGATCCTGTTTTGCTCATTATAAACTCTTGTGCATGACAGTGTTAATATCTGCTGGCTGACTTGAGTGTCTACATATGATGTGTATGTATAGTTTGGAAAATTCTGTGCTAATCTGAACACAGCAGCATATATTGTAGTCTGAACTTCAATGGGGTTTTATGTAAGATTTTACATGCAGTGCAGTTTTGCCTCCTCAATCATCCCTAACCCTTACAAATAATTTGTAGTCTGTAGATTGTACTCGCTAATAATGTTGTTTTCCTTGTTAAAAAAATGTTTTTGTTAAACCAGTGATACCAATGTATTAAATGTTTACCAAACAATGTTTCGGATCAATCTTATTACAGGGGAGAGACAATACTTCCCGTGTATTCCTACGTGTCGTAGAAGGCTACTAAAGGTGGCAGCAGCAGGGGGCTGGAAACTCTCCCCTCCTTGTATTTCAATTTCTAAAAGGGGAAACAGTAGAAGGAGTAAAGCAGGGAGTGCTCATCCTCCTTGAAGGCTCAGATTGGGGTGTCTGAATGTGTTTTGATGTAACTGAGATGAGAAGAAGGGAGAGACAGGTAGCATGTTTGAGGAAAGGAACCTGGATTTTCTGGCTCTGAGTGAAAGAAAGCTCAAGGGTAAAGGAGAAGGGTGGTTTGGGAAAGCCTTGGGAGTAAAGTCAGGGTTTGGTAAGAAGACAAGAGCCAAGGAAGGAGTAGAACTACTCCTGAAGCAGGAGTTGTGGAAGTATGTGACAGAGTGTAAGAAAGTAAATTCCAGATTGATGTGGGTAAAACTAAAAGTGGATGGAGAGAGATGGTTGATTATGAGAAGAAAGATCATGAGAGGCAAGTGTTTTGGGAGCAGCTGAGTGTGTCAGCAGCTTTGATGCACAAGAGCGCGTTTTAGTGATGCATAATTTAAATGTGAAGAAGAGTAATGTGGCAGTTGAGGGTATAATTGGTGGACATCAGGTATTCAGTGTTGTGAATGGAAATGATGAAGAGCTTGGGGATTTGTGTGTTAAAAAAAGACTGCTGATTGGGAATACTTGGTTTAAAAAGAGAGATATACACAAGTATGCATATGTGAGCAGGAGAGATGGTCAAAGGGCATTAATGGATTATGTGCTAATTGATAGGCATGTAAAAGAGACTTTTGGATGTTAATGTGCTGAGAGGGGCAGCTGGAGGGATGCCTGATCACTATCTTGTGAAGGCAAAGGTGAAGATTTGCAGAGGTTTTCAAAAGAGAAGAGAGAATGTTGGGGAGAAGAGAGTGGTGAGAGTAAGTGAGCTTGGAAAGGAGACTTGTGTGAGGAAGCACCAGGAGAAATTGAGAGTACAATGGCAAAAGGTGAAAGCAAAGTATGTAAGGGGAGAGGGTGAGGAATAGGGTGTATTTAGGGAAGCAGTGATGGCATGTGCAAAAGATCCATGTGGCATGAGAAAGGTAAGAGGTGGGCAGATTAGAAAGGGTAGTGAGAAGTGGGATAAAGAAGCGAAATTGTAAGAGAAAGAGAAAAGGCAGGCGTTTGGATGATACCTGCAAGGAAGGAGTGCAAATGACTGGGAGATGTATAAAACAAGGCAGCAAGAGGTCAAGAGAAAGTGGCAAGGGTTGAAAAAGAGGGCAAATGAGAGTTTTGGGTGAGAGAGTATCATCAAGCTTTAGGGAGAATAAAAAGATGCTTTTGGAAGGAGGTAAATAATGTGCATAGAACAAGAAAACAAATGGGAATATCAGTGAATGGGGCAAACGGGGAAGTAATAACAGGTAGTCATGAAGTGAGTTGGAGTGAGTATTTTGAAGGATTGTTGAATGTGTTTGATGACAGAGTGGGATGTGGTAATGCTGGGAATGGATAAAGGTAAGCAAGTATGAATGTGTACATGTGTATATATGTATATGTCTGTGTATGTGTATGCATTCATATGTGTATAATTTGATAAGCATATGTATGTACATGTGTGTGTATGGGTGTTTATGTATATATGTGTGTATATGAGCCAATGTGTGTGAAAGAAGAAAGCTGAGAGTAAATGTGAATAAGAGCAAGGTTATTAGGTACAGTAGAATTGAGAGACTAGTCAATTGGGAGGTAAGTTTGAATGGAGAAAAACTGGAGGAAGTGAAGTGTTTTAGATATCTTGGAGTGGATTTGGCAACAGATGGAGCCATGGAAGCAGCAGTGAGTCACAGGGTGGGGGAGGGGGCAAAAGTTCTGGGAACGTTGAAGAATGTGTGGAAGGCAAAAGCATCATCTTGGAATGCAAAAATGGGTTTGTTTGAAGGAATAGTGGTTCCAACAATGCTATATGGCTGCGAGGCATGGGGTATAGATAGAGTTGTGCAGAGGAGGGTGGATGTGTTGGAAATGAGGTGTTTGAGGACAATATGTGGTGTGAGGTGGTTTGATCGAGTAAGTAATAATAGGGCAAGAGAGATGTGTGGTAATAAAAAGCGTGTGGTTGAAAGAGCAGAAGAGGGTGTTTTGAAATGGTTTGGTCACATGGAGAGAATGAGTGAGGAAAGACTGACAAAGAGGATATATGTGTCAGAGGCGGAGGGAACGAGAAGTGGGAGACCAAATTAGAGGTGGAAAGATGGAGTGAAAAAGATTTTGAGCAATCGGGGCCTGAACATGCAGGAGGGTGAAAGGCATGCAAGGAATAGAGTGAACTGGAATGATGTGGTATACAGGGGTCGATGTGATGTCAATGGATTGAACCAGGGCATGTGAAGCGTCTGGGGTAAACCATGGAAAGTTTTGTGGCGCCTGGATGTGGAAAGGGAGCTGTGGTTTCGGTGAACTATACATGACAGCTAGAGACTGAGTGTGAACGAATGTGGCCTTTGTTGTCTTTTCCTAGCGCTACCTCATGCGCATGTGGGGGAAGGGGGGTTGTCATTTCATGTGTAGAGGGGTGGCGACAGGAATGAATAAAGGCAGCAAGTATGAATTATGTGCATGTGTATACATGTTTATGTCTGTGTATGTATATATATGTATATGTTGAAATGTATAGGTATGTATATGTGTTTGTGTCGATGTGTATGTATATACATGTGTATGTGGGTGGGTTGGGCCATTCTTTCGACTGTTTACTTGCGCTACCTTGCTAATGCGGGAGACAGCGACAAAGTATAATAAATGAAATAAAGAATGAGCCAATGGGCGATTCTTCGTCTCTTCCCTGGCGCTACCTCGCTGACACTGGAAACAGCGATCAAGTATTATAAAATGTAATAACAGATATACACTATTTCATTTCTTCGAGTGATTTCTGTATGAGACAGGTGGTATGATTTAGCAACCAAATATTTCTAGAATGAGGTGAGACAAGCTTCCATGTTCTGTCCCCCAGTTGTCACTGTCTGATGGGGTGGGGAGGGATATGATCTGGCCTCCCTCATGTGACATATAATATAACCTGGTCAGACCTTAACTCTTCATTTGATGTCATCAACACAGCAACCTCTATTCAGCCTCAACAAAAAAATTTTCCCCTGCAGTTCTAAGGGTTGGGGTGGGGGTCCCCTATGAGGAAGGAGGAGGGGAAAAGTTGGATGGGTGGTTGAGGTATGACATAAATTTGGAGGAGTTTATGGAAATAGGGCAAGGGAGGGCCTTTGTGGAGGGACAAGACTGGGAGTTTGGGTGAGGAGTTTAAGTGGAAGTGAAAGGAGGTAGCAGAAAAGTGGTGTTTGAAGGGTAGGGTGAACAAGATGGGATTTAGGAGGGGCTGTGGGGCTACAGGCTGTGAGGGCAGGGAATGGGTGATGAATGAGTGTTGAAAGGTAGGTTGCATGGGGAGAGTGCACGTAAGGGAGGAGTGGACCAGGACGGCGATGGGGAAGTAGGCACTGGGAGGGAGATAGTAAAATTAAGGTCACAGTGTGCCATTTTCAAAAGCTATATCTTGTCCCTAAGTATTAAATTTCCACAGTTGAGGCTTTGAGTGCTGCCTTAATTTCACGTAAATTAATTTGTTTAACCTTTTCTTCCAGATTTCTAGGGTTTACACAGAACAAACAATCTTTGTATGCTCCCTCTGGTCCTGTTATCATAAAATCCTCAATAAACCCTCGACCACAGGATGAACATGGGTAGCGAGCAGCTGATGCTGTTGTCATAAAATAGTACACAGATGTAAACTAAAGGGTTAATAAAGGTATATAAAAGAGAAGGAATGCTTAATAGTAACAGAAGCACTTATCAGTGATAATACACTGTGATCTTAGAGACTTGTTGGCTGGATGGTGACCTTACTTAACCTGACAACAAGGCAGAAAGTGACACATCCTACCAGTACAACCTCCTGAGATGAAATGAGCTCCTGAGTATGAGAATGAGAGAAGGAAGCATACTAAACTGCATTACAGATATGGTGGGAAAAAGGTTGGAAGAGGTGACAGAATTGAAGTATTTGGGAGTTATCTTGGATAAGTTCAGAGACATGGAAGGAGATATATGGATGACAGCAGTACAGGCTAGAGGGAGCTTAGGGATCCTTGACAGAATAATGCTGGGCAGAGGTGTAAGTACGGCAGTGAAGAAAGGATTAAGGAAAAGTACAATCCTCCCGACCCTGATCTATGAGGCCAAAACATGGACATGGAACAAGTGACAGAGGTCAAGAATCCAAGCGATGGAAATGAGTTTTTTGAAAGGAGCATGTGGTATGACTAGATGGAGTGAAGAAAGGAATGAGGAGGATGTATATGAGATTCGATATGGCAAGGAATGCAAAGAGAATGAATTGAAGAGTGGGTGTAATGCAATACTTTGAGATGGTTTGGGCAAGAGGAAAGAATGCAAGACAAGGAGTTTACAAGGGGAGTGTATGATAGTACAATTATAGGGCTACGACGTAAGGGGAAAACCACCTGTAACAGGAAAATAGAGTGGAAGAGTACTGGAGGATCAGAAACGGCAGAGGAATGTGTGTAATGGTCTAAGTGCAGGAGGTATGTAAGGACAGGGATAAGAAGAGACTCTTCTGCTGGAAGGAACAGGCATGAGATAGATAGACAGACTGATAGACAGATGGGCAGATAGATAGTTAAATAGAAAATAGGTGTTCATATCTTACGTAAGGCCAAAACAAGAATATGCTTCTCAAGTTTGGTCAGCACACCTACAGAAGCATGAAGAGGTAATAGAGAATGTCAAATAGAAGGCAACAAAGATGTTACCAGAACTGAGAAAGCTGAGTTACAATTAGAGGCTAGAAGCTTTGAACTCTCCTGACTTGAAAGAAAGATGGGTAAGGGGTGGCCTGATCACAACCTTTAAGTTTTGAAAATGGACTGATGACAAATACAGACAATTCTTTGTAAGCTGTAGGGATAGAGGGATGAAGACATAACATGAGATTAAGCAATAAACTTGTTAAAATATATGTAAAGTACTTTTATAAAAAAAATGGCACAAGAATGGAATAAGATGGCTAAGGACATGGTTAATTCATACAGCATACAATAATTAAGAAGTTGTATGACAGAGAGTGTCCAAGATATGGGGACCCATGAGTAAAACTCCCTTCCCATACAGTGCAAATGGGTAATTTCAAGAAACAATTATGACTTCTAAATGAGTAAACAAGGTCAAACTTTGAATATTCAAGTTGCTCGTTATGGTCCTTAAACTCTAAACTGGATGATACTAAACTCTAACAAGCACAAAAAGGGGCTACAAAACTAATTCCAGCTCTTAGAAACTACCATTATCCCAGGGGATAGGGAGAAAGAATACTTCCCACATATTCCCTGCATATCGTAGAAGGCGAATAATAAGGGGAGGGAGCGGGGGGGGCCTGGAAATCCTCCCCTCTCATTTTAAATTTTCCAAAAGAAAGAACAGAGAAAGGGCCAAGTGAGGATATTCCCTCTAAGGCCCAGTCCTCTGTTCTTAATGCTAACTCGCTAAAGCGGGAAATGGCAAATATATATGAAAAAAACTACCATAAGACTGGCTAAAAAGAATTGATCTTGCAGTGACCTGCTACATATTTTCAAAGTTCTGGATAAACTGAATAATATAAATCAACAAGAGCTTGTTGAAAAATGAAATGCTAACATGGAAAAAAGTTTCTTTGCTAAGAGAACCATTAAGCAATTGAACAAGTTACAGTTAAATGATGTTAATGTAGAGACTATAAATACCTTTAAAATAATTAACAAATATTTCATCAGTCACTGTATCTACTGTGTAAAGTGTCTCTCATTCCCCCACAAAAGAATGAAACCTCTGACCAAGACCACTGCCAAAGAGTTGTGTTGTACAACGACAAAATATGTTAATCATTGCCAGTAGTACAGCATATAGACAGCTTTCCATATCATTCTTTCCTATACAATTTCATACTTGCTCTATTTTAGCAATGCATGTTTTTTGTCTTTTCCTTTACCTCCTGGCTATCTCGGTGTTAATGTAGAAACTTACAGGTAACCTCATCATAGGGCAAAAAGCATTGTATTTTCTAAACATCCTATGTACTTCTATTTCCTAAAGCTTAAACTCAGTTTTCTCTTAATCACTCATATCACGCCACAACACCATTATACCATTCACTGCCTAAGGTCATAAAGTTGTTAATGTTACACTCACCTGTAGAAGGTATGGTAATATGGCATATATATCATTTGTTTCTAAAACGAACATGGCAAGTTCTGTGGGGCCTGGTTGTAGATAAGGAACTGTTTTGGTGCATTACAATAGACAGCTAGAGAATGGATGGGAGCAGATATGGTCTTTCTTCATCTGATCCTGGCACTACCTCACTACTCTGAGAAAAAGTTATCAAGAAAAAAAAATCTATATATAATTACCAAGATAGGCACTAAAGGTTTGAAAGCAGTGTCCAGAGGCCAACGATAAAAGCGGCGGATGGGGTTATAGCGAGCCTCATAATATCCTGGGACAACAGCTGGTTCACTTTCAGCAAGAATCTGAAAAATATAATTAAATATAACATACCTCATTTGTTATTCAAACTAGCTACAATTATATAACTAATAAACATCTGTATTAATTCATTACCTTATATTACTTATATCCATACACTGTCCAATAATACATTTGCATTCATTGAAATAATTATTGTTTACATAATCTACGTAATAGGATGTATTTAGGGAATCAGCGATGGAGTGCGCAAAAGATGCTTGTGACATGAGAAGCGTGGGAGGTGGGTTAATCAGAAAGGGTAGTGAGTGGTGGGATGAAGAAGTAAGATTATTAGTGAAAGAGAAGAGAGGCATTTGGATGATTTTTGCAGGGAAAAAATGCAATTGAGTGGGAGATGTATAAAAGAAAGAGACAGGAGGTCAAGAGAAAGGTGCAAGAGGTGAAAAAGAGGGCAAATGAGAGTTGGGGTGAGAGAGTATCATTAAATTTTAGGGAGAATAAAAAGATGTTCTGGAAGGAGGAAATTAAGTGCGTAAGACAAGGGAGCAAATGGGAACTTCAGTGAGGGGCGCTAATGGGGAGGTGATAACAAGTAGTGGTGATGTGAGAAGGAGATGGAGTGAGTATTTTCAAGGTTTGTTGAATGTGTTTGATGATAGAGTGGCAGATATAGGGTCTTTTGGTCGAGGTGGTGTGCAAAGTGAGAGGGTTAGGGAAAATGATTTGGTAAACTGAGAAGAGGTAGTAAAAGCTTTGCGGGAGATGAAAGCCGGCAAGGCAGCAGGTTTGGATGGTATTGCAGTGGAATCTATTAAAAAAGGGGGTGACTGTATTGTTGATTGGTTGGTAAGGTTATTTAATGTATGTATGACTCATGGTGAGGTGCCCGAGGATTGGCGGAATGCGTGCATAGTGCCATTGTGCAAAGGCAAAGGGGATAAGAGTGAGTGCTCAAATTACAGAGGTATAAGTTTGTTGAGTATTCCTGGGAAATTATATGGGAGGGTATTGATTGAGAGGGTGAAGCCATGTACAGATCATCAGATTGGGGAAGAGCAGTGTGGTTTCAGAAGAGGTAGAGGATGTGTGGATCAAGTGTTTGCTTTGAAGAATGTATGTGAGAAATACTTAGAAAAGCAAATGGATTTGTAAGTAGCATTTATGGATCTAGAGTAGGCATATGATAGAGTTGATAGAGATGCACTGTGGAAGGTATTAAGAATATATGGTGTGGGAGGCAAGTTCTTAGAAGCAGTGAAAAGTTTTTATCAAGGATGTAAGGCATGTGTACGTGTAGGAAGAGAGGAAAGTGACTGGTTCTCAGTGAATGTAGGTTTGCGGCAGGGGTGTGTGATGTCTCCATGGTTGTTTAATTTGTTTATGGATGGGGTTGTTAGGGAGGTGAATGCAAGAGTTTTGGAAAGAGGGGCAAGTATGAACTTTGTTGTGGATGAAAGAGCTTGGGAAGTGAGTCAGTTGTTGTTCGCTGATGATACAGCGCTGGTGGCTGATTCATGTGAGAAACTGCAGAAGCTGGTGACTGAGTTTGTTAAAGTGTGTGAAAGAAGAAAGTTAAGAGTAAATGTGAATAAGAGCAAGGTTATTAGGTACAGTAGGGTTGAGGGTCAAGTCAAATGGGAGGTAAGTTTGAATGGAGAAAAACTGGAGGAAGTAAAGTGTTTTAGATATCTGGGAGTGGATCTGGCAGCGGATGGAACCATGGAAGCGGAAGTGAATCATAGGGTGGGGGAGGGGGCGAAAATCCTGGGAGCCTTGAAGAATGTGTGGAAGTCGAGAACATTATTTCGGAAAGCAAAAATGGGTATGTTTGAAGGAATAGTGGTTCCAACAATGTTGTACGGTTGCGAGGCGTGGGCTATGGATAGAGTTGTGTGCAGGAGGGTGGATGTTCTGGAAAATAGATGTTTGAGGACAATGTGTGGTGTGAGGTGGTTTGATCGAGTAAGTAATGTAAGGGTAAAAGAGATGTGTGGAAATAAAAAGAGCGTGGTTGAGATAGAAGAGGGTGTTTTGAAATGGTTTGGGCACATGGAGAGAATGAGTGAGGAAAGATTGACCAAAAGGATATATGTGTCAGAGGTGGAGGGAACGAGGAGAAGTGGGAGACCAAATTGGAGGTGGAAAGATGGAGTGAAAATGATTTTGAGTGATCGGGGCCTGAACATGCAGGAGGGTGAAAGGCGGGCAAGGAATAGAGTGAATTGGATTGATGTGGTATACCGGGGTTGACGTGCTGTCAGTGGATTGAATCAGGGCATGTGAAGCGTCTGGGGTAAACCATGGAAAGTTGTGTGGGGCCTGGATGTGGAAAGGGAGCTGTGGTTTCGGGCATTATTGCATGACAGCTAGAGACTGAGTGTGAACGAATGGGGCCTTTGTTGGCTTTTCCTAGCGCTACCTCGCACACATGAGGGGGGAGGGGGATGGTATTCCATGTGTAGCGGGGTGGCGTTGGGAATGAATAAAGACAGACAGTGTGAACTGTGTGCATGGGTATATATGTATGTGTCTGTGTGTGTACATATATGTGTACATTGAGATGTATAGGTATGTATCATTGCGTGTGTGGACGTGTATGTACATACATGTGTATGGGGGTGGGTTGGGCCATTTCTTTCGTCTGTTTCCTTGAGCTACCTCGCAAACGCGGGAGACAGATACAAAGCAAAATAAAATGAATACATAAATATAAATAATCTACGTATATATATATATATATATATATATATATATATATATATATATATATATATATATATATATATATTTTCCCTGGGGATAGGGGAGAAAGAATACTTCCCACGTATTCCCTGCGTGTCGTAGAAGGCGACTAAAAGGGGAGGGAGCGGGGGGGCTGGAAATCCTCCCCTCTCGTTTTTTTTTTAATTTTCCAAAAGAGGGAACAGAGAATTGCGCCAGGTGAGGGTATTCCCTCAAAGGCCCAGTCCTCTGTTCTTAACGCTACCTCGCTAATGCGGGAAATGGCGAATAGTTTGAAAGAAAGAAAGATATATATATATATATATATATATATATATATATATATATATATATATAGATTATATTATTTTTATTATACTTTGTCGCTGTCTCCCGCGTTTGCGAGGTAGCGCAAGGAAACAGACGAAAGAAATGGCCCAACCCCCCCCCATACACATGTATATACATACGTCCACACACGCAAATATACATACTACACAGCTTTCCATGGTTTACCCCAGACGCTTCAATGCCTTGAGTCAATCCACTGACAGCACGTATATATATATATATATATATATATATATATATATATATATATATATATATATATATAAATATAAATATATATATATATATATATATATATATATATATATATATATATATTTTTTTTTATACTTTGTCGCTGTCTCCCGCGTTTGCGAGGTAGCGCAAGGAAACAGACGAAAGAAATGGCCCAACCCCCCCATACACATGTATATACATACGTCCACACACGCAAATATACATACCTACACAGCTTTCCATGGTTTACCCCAGACGCCCCACATGCCCTGATTCAATCCACCGACAGCACGTCAACCCCGGTACACCACATCGCTCCAATTCACTCTATTCCTTGCCCTCCTTTCACCCTCCTGCATGTTCAGGCCCCGATCACACAAAATCTTTTACACTCCATCTTTCCACCTCCAATTTGGTCTCCCTCTCCTCCTTGCTCCCTCCACCTCCGACACATATATCCTCTTGGTCAATCTTTCCTCACTCATCCTCTCCATGTGCCCAAACCACTTCAAAACACCCTCTTCTGCTCTCTCAACCACGCTCTTTTTATTTCCACACATCTCCCTTACCCTTACGTTACTCACTCGATCAAACCACCTCACACCACACATTGTCATATATATATATATATATATATATATATATATATATATATATATATATATATATATATATATATATAAATATGTGTGTGTGTGTGTGTGCGTGTGTATATGAGACAATAGGTTTCTCTTCATCTGTTTCCTGGTGCTACCTCGCTGATGTGGGAAACTGCAAAAAGTATAATAATATTTTCTTTATTATACTTTGTTGCTGTCTCCCGCGTTAGTGAGGTAGCGCAAGGAAACAGACGAAGGAATGGCCCAACCAACCCACATACACATGTATATACATACACGTCCACACACGCACATATACATACCTATACATCTCAACGTATACATATATATACACACAAAGACATATACATATATACACATGTACATAATTCATACTGTATGCCCTCATTCATTCCCGTCGCCACCCAGCCACACATGAAATAACAACCCACTCCCCCCGCATACACGCTAGGTAGGGCTAGTAAAGACAACAGAGGCCACATTTGCTCACACTCAGTCTCTAGCCGTCATGTATAATGCACCAAAACCAAAGCTCCCTTTCCACATCCAGGCCCCACAGAACTTTCCATGGTCTACCCCAGATGATTCACATGCCTTGGTTCAAACCAATGACAGCACATCGACTCTGGTATACCACGTCGTTCCAATTCACTCTATTCCTTGCACGGCTTTCACCCTCCTGCATGTTCAGGCCCCAATCACAAAATCTTTTTCACTCCATCTTTCCACCTCCAATTTGGTCTCCCACTTCTCGTTCCCTCCACCTCTGACACATATATCCTCTTTGACAATCTTTCCTCACTCATTCTCTCCATGTGACCAAACCATTTCAAAACACACTCTTCTGCTCTCCCAACCACACTCTTTTTATTACCAATCATCTCTCTTATCCTTTCATTACTTATTCGATCAACCCACCTCACACCATATATTGTCCCGAAACATCTCGTTTCGAGCACATCTACCCTCCTCCGCACAACTCTATCTACAGCCCACGCCTCGCAACCATACATCATTGTTGGGACCACTATTCCTTCAAACATACTCATTTTTCCTTTCCGAGATAACGTTCTCAACTTCCACACATTCTTCAACACTCCCAGAACTTTTGCCTCTCCACCACTCCATGATTCACTTCCACTTCCATGGTTCCATCCGCTGCCAGATCCACTCCCAGATATCTAAAACACTTCACTTCCTCCAGTTTTTCTCTATTCAAACTTACCTCAACTTGTCCCTCAACCCTACTGTACCTAATAACCTTACTCTTATTCACATTTACTCTCAGCTTTCTTCTTTCACGCACTTTACCAAACTCAGTCACCAGCTTCTGCAGTTCCTCACACGAATCAGCCACCAGCGAGTGTATCATCAGCGAACAACAACTGACTCACTTCCCAAGCTCTCTCATCCACAACAGACTGCATACTTGCCCCTTTCCAAAACTTTTGCATTCACCTCCCTAACAACCCCATCCATAAACATATTAAACAACCATGGAGACATCATGCACCCCTGCCACAAACCTACATTCACTAAGAACCAATCACTTTTCTCTCTTCCTACACATACACATGCCTTACATCCTCAATGAAAACTTTTCACTGCTTCTAACAAATTACCTCCCACACCATATATTCTTAATACCTTCCACAGAGCATCTCTATCAACTCTGTCATATGCCTTCTCCAGATCCATAAATTCTACATACAAATCCATTTGCTTTTCTAAGTATTTCTCACATCCATTTTTCAAAGCAAACACCTGAACCACACATCCTCTACCACTTCTGAAACCACACTGCTCTTCCCCAGTCTGATACTCTGTACATGCCTTCACCCTCTCAATCAATACCCTCCCATATAATTTCCCAGGAATACCCAACAAACTTATACCTCTGTAATTTGAGCACTCATTTCTATTCCCTTTGCCTTTGTACAACGGCACTATGTAAGCATTCCGCCAATCCTCGGGGACCTCACCATGAGTCATACATACACTAAATAATCTTACCAACCAGTCAACAATACAGTCACCCCCTTTTTTAATAAATTCCACTGCAATACCATCCAAACCCGCTGCCTTGCCGGCTTTCATCTTCCGCAAAGCTTTTACTACCTCTTCTCTGTTTACCAAATCATTCTCCCTAACCCTCTCACTTTGCACACCACCTCAACCAGAACACCCTATATCTGCCACTCTATCATCAAACACATTCAACAAACCTTCAAAATACTCACTCCATCTTCTCACATCACCATTACTTGTTATCACCTCCCCATTAGCCCCCTTCACTGATGTCCCCATTAGTTCCCTTGTCTTACGCACTTTATTTACCTCCTTCCAAAACATCTTTTTATTCTCCCTAAAATTTAATGATACTCTCTCATCCCAACTCTCATTTGCCCTCTTTTTCACCTCTTGCACCTTTCTCTTGACCTCCTACCTCTTTCTTTTATACATCTCCCACTCATTTGCATTATTTCCCTGCAAAAATCGTCCAAATGCCTCTCTCTTCTCTTTCACTAATAATCTTACTTCTTCATCCCACCACTCACTACTCTTTCTAATCTGCCCATCTCCCATGCTTCTCATGCCACAAGCATCTTTAGCACAAGCCATCACTGCTTCCCTAAATACATCCCATTCCTCTCCCACTCCCCTTACGTCCTTTGTTCTCGCCATTTTCCATTCTGTACTCAGTCTCTCCTGGTACTTCCTCACACAAGTCTCCTTCCCAAGCTCACTTACTCTCACCACTCTCTTCACCCCAACATTCTCTCTCCTTTTCTGAAAACCTCTACAAATCTTCACTTTTGCCTCCACAAGATAATGATCAGAGATCCCTCCAGTTGCACCTCTCAGCACATTAACATCCAAAAGTCTCTCTTTCACGCGCCTATCAATTAACACATAATCCAATAATGCTCTCTGGCCACCTCTCCTACTTACGCATGTATACTTATGTATATCTCTCTTTTTAAACCAGGTATTCCCAATCACCAGTCCTTTTTCAACACATAAATCTACAAGCTCTTCACCATTTCCATTTACAACAATGAACACCCCATGTACACCAATTATTCCCTCAACTGCCACATTACTCACCTTTGCATTCAAATCACCCATCACTATAACCCGGTCTCGTGCATCAAAACTACTATCACACTCACTCAGCTGCTCCCAAAACACTTGCCTCTCATGATCTTTCTTCTCATGCCCAGGTGCATAGGCACCAATAATCACCCATCTCTCTCTATCCACTTTCAGTTTTACCCATATCAATCTAGAGTTCAATTTCTTACACTCTATCACATACTTCCACCACTCCTGTCTCAGGAGTAGTGGTACTCCTTCCCTTGCTCTCGTCCCCTGACTAACCCCTGACTTTACTCCCAAGACATTCTCAAGCCACTCTTCCCCTTTACCCTTCAGCTTTGTTTCACTCAGAGACAAAACATTCAGTATCTCTCCTTTTTTCTCATCTTGGTTACATCCACACACATTTAGACACCCCAATCTGAGCCCTCGAGGAGGATGAGCACTCCTCACATGACTCCTTCTGTTTCCCCTTTTAGAAAGTTAAAATACAAGGAGAGGAGGGTTTCTAGCCCCTCGCTCCCGTCCCCTTTAGTCCCCTTCTACACCACGTGAGGAATGTGTGGGAAGTATTTTTTCTCCCCTATCCCCAGGGATAACAGGGATAATAATAATAATGATGATAATAATAATAATAATAATAATAATAATAATAATAATAATAATAATAACAATGATATTGAGGATATTCCAAAAAAGGCCCAGTCCTCTGTTCCCAACGCTACCTCGCTAACGGGGGAAATGGCGAATAGTTTAAAAGAAAAGAAAGAAATATCCCTGGGGATAGGGGATTAAGAATACTTCCCATGTATTCCCTGCGTGTCGTAGAAGGCGACTAAAAGGGGAGGGAGCGGGGGGCTGGAAATCCTCCCCTCTCATTTTTTTTTTGATTTTCCAAAAGAAGGAACAGAGGGGGCCAGGTGAGGATATTCCAAAAAAGGCCCAGTCCTCTGTTCCTAACGCTACCTCGCTAATGCGGGAAATGGCGAATAGTTTAAAAGAAAAGAAAGAAAATAATAATAATAATAATAATAATAATAATAATAATAATAATAATAAGAAGAAGAAGAAGAAGAAGAAGAAGAAAGTTAAGAGTAAATGTGAATAAGAGCAAGGTTATTAGGTACAGTAGGGTTGAGGGTCAAGTCAATTGGGAGGTGAGTTTGAATGGAGAAAAACTGGAGGAAGTGAAGTGTTTTAGATATCTGGAAGTGGATCTGGCAGCGGATGGAACCATGGAAGCGGAAGTGGATCATAGGGTGGGGGAGGGGGCGAAAATCCTGGGGGCCTTGAAGAATGTGTGGAAGTCGAGAACATTATCTCGGAAAGCAAAAATGGGTATGTTTGAAGGAATAGTGGTTCCAACAATGTTGTATGGTTGCGAGGCGTGGGCTATGGATAGAGTTGTGCGCAGGAGGATGGATGTGCTGGAAATGAGATGTTTGAGGACAATGTGTGGTGTGAGGTGGTTTGATCGAGTGAGTAACGTAAGGGTAAGAGAGATGTGTGGAAATAAAAAGAGCGTGGTTGAGAGAGCAGAAGAGGGTGTTTTGAAGTGGTTTGGGCACATGGAGAGGATGAGTGAGGAAAGATTGACCAAGAGGATATATGTGTCGGAGGTGGAGGGAACAAGGAGAAGAGGGAGACCAAATTGGAGGTGGAAAGATGGAGTGAAAAAGATTTTGTGTGATCGGGGCCTGAACATGCAGGAGGGTGAAAGGAGGGCAAGGAATAGAGTGAATTGGAGCGATGTGGTATACCGGGGTTGACGTGCTGTCAGTGGATTGAAGCAAGGCATGTGAAGCGTCTGGGGTAAACCATGGAAAGCTGTGTAGGTATGTATATTTGCGTGTGTGGACGTATGTATATACATGTGTATGGGGGGGGTTGGGCCATTTCTTTCGTCTGTTTCCTTGCGCTACCTCGCAAATGCGGGAGACAGCGACAAAGTATAATAAATAAATAAATAAATATAAATATAATAATAATAATAATTATTCATTTATATATTATTATACTTTGTCGCTGTCTCCCGCGTTTGCGAGGTAGCGCAAGGAAACAGACGAAAGAAATGGCCCAACCCCCCCCCATACACATGTATATACATACGTCCACACACGCAAATATACATACCTACACAGCTTTCCATGGTTCACCCCAGACGCTTCACATGCCTTGATTCAATCCACTGACAGCACGTCAACCCTGGTATACCACATCGCTCCAATTCACTCTATTCCTTGCCCTCCTTTCACCCTCCTGCATGTTCAGGCCCCGATCACACAAAATCTTTTTCACTCCATCTTTCCACCTCCAATTTGGTCTCCCTCTTCTCCTCGTTCCCTCCACCTCCGACACATATATCCTCTTGGTCAATCTTTCCTCACTCATTCTCTCCATGTGACCAAACCATTTCAAAACACCCTCTTCTGCTCTCTCAACCATGCTCTTTTTATTTCCACACATCTCTCTTACCCTTACGTTACTCACTCGATCAAACCACCTCACACCACACATTGTCCTCAAACATCTCATTTCCAGCACATCCATCTTCCTGCGCACAACTCTATCCATAGCCCACGCCTCGCAACCATACAACATTGTTGGAACCACTATTCCTTCAAACATACCCATTTTTGCTTTCCGAGATAATGTTCTCGACTTCCACACATTCTTCAAGGCCCCCAGAATTTTCGCCCCCTCCCCCACCCTATGATCCACTTCCGCTTCCATGGTTCCATCCGCTGCCAGATCCACTCCCAGATATCTAAAACACTTCACTTCCTCCAGTTTTTCTCCATTCAAACTCACCTCCCAATTGACTTGACCCTCAACCCTACTGTACCTAATAACCTTGCTCTTATTCACATTTACTCTTAACTTTCTTCTTCCACACACTTTACCAAACTCAGTCACCAGCTTCTGCAGTTTCTCACATGAATCAGCCACCAGCGCTGTATCATCAGCGAACAACAACTGACTCACTTCCCAAGCTCTCTCATCCCCAACAGACTTCATACTTGCCCCTCTTTCCAAAACTCTTACATTTACCTCCCTAACAACCCCATCCATAAACAAATTAAACAACCATGGAGACATCACACACCCCTGCCGCAAACCTACATTCACTGAGAACCAATCACTTTCCTCTCTTCCTACACGTACACATGCCTTACATCCTCGATAAAGACTTTTCACTGCTTCTAACAACTTTCCTCCCACACCATATATTCTTAATGAATGTGGCCTTTGTTGTCTATTCCTAGCGCTACCTCGCGCACATGCGGGGGGACGGGGTTGTTATTTCATGTGTAGAGGGGTCGCAATGGGAATGAATAAGGGCAGACAGTATGAATTATGTACATGTGTATATATGTATATGTCTGTGTGTGTATATATATGTATATGTTGAGATGTATAGGTATGTATATTTGCGTGTGTGGACGTGTATGTATATACATGTGTATGGGGGTGGGTTAGGCCAATTCTTTTGTCTGTTTCCTTGCTCTACCTCGCAAATGCGGGAGACAGCGACAAAGCAAAATAAAATAAATGTATTCATTTATTTATTTATTTTGCTTTGTCGCTGTCTCCCGCATTTGCGAGGTAGAGCAAGGAAACAGACAAAAGAATTGGCCTAACCCACCCCCATACACATGTATATACATACACGTCCACACACGCAAATATACATACCTATACATCTCAATGTACACATATATATACAAACACAGACATATACATACATACACATGTACATAATTCATAGTCTGCCTTTATCTATTCCCATCGCCACCTCGCCACACATGGAATACCATCCCCCTCCCCCCTCATGTGTGCGTGGTAGCACTAGGAAAAGACAACAAAGGCCCCATTCGTTCACACTCAGTCCCCAGCTGCCACGTAATAATGCCCGAAACCAGAGCTCCCCCTCCACATCCAGACCCCACAGAACTTTCCATGGTTTACCCCAGACGCTTGACATGCCCTGATTCAATCCATTGACAGCACGTCGACCCCGGTATACCACATCGATCCAATTCACTCTATTCCTTGCCTGCCTTTCACCCTCCTGCATGTTCAGGCCCCGATCACTCAAAATCTTTTTCACTCCATCTTTCCACCTTCAATTTGGTCTCCCACTTCTCCTCATTCCCTCCACCTCCGACACATATATCCTCTTGGTCAATCTTTCCTCACTCATTCTCTCCATGTGCCCAAACCATTTCAAAACACCCTCTTCTGCTCTCTCAACCACGCTCTTTTTATTTCCACACATCTCTCTTACCCTTACATTACTTACTCGATCAAACCACCTCACACCACATATTGTCCTCAAACATCTCATTTCCAGCACATCCACCCTCCTGCGCACATCTCTATCCATAGCCCACGCCTCGCAACCATACAACATTGTTGGAACCACTATTCCTTAAAACATACCCATTTTTGCTTTCCAAGATAATGTTCTCAACTTCCACACATTCTTCAACCCCCCCAGGATTTTCGCCCCCTCCCCCACCCTATGATTCACTTCCGCTTCCATGGTTCCATCCGCTGCCAGATCCACTCCCAGATATCTAAAACACTTTACTTCCTCCAGTTTTTCTCCATTCAAACTTACCTCCCAATTGACTTGACCCTCAACACTACTGTACCTAATAACCTTGCTCTTATTCACATTTACTCTTAACTTTCTTCTTTCACGCACTTTACCAAACTCAGTCACCAGCTTCTGCAGTTTCTCACACGAATCAGCCACCAGCGCTGTATCATCAGCGAACAACAACTGACTCACTTCCCAAGCTCTTTCATCCCCAACAGACTGCATACTTGCCCCTCTTTCCAAAACTCTTGCATTAACCTCCCTAACAACCCCATCCATAAACAAATTAAACAACCATGGAGACATCACACACCCCTACCACAAACCTACATTCACTGAGAACCAATCACTTTCCTCTCTTCCTACACGTACACATGCCTTACATCCTCGATAAAAACTTTTCACTGCTTCTAACAACTTGCCTCCCACACCATATATTCTTAGTACCTTCCACAGAGCATCTCTATCAACTCTATCATATGCCTTCTCCAGATCCATTAATGCTACATACAAATCCATTTGCTTTTCTAAGTATTTCTCACATACATTCTTCAAAGCAAACACCTGATCCACACATCCTCTACCACTTCTGAAACCACACTGCTCTTCCCCAATCTGATGCTCTGTACATGCCTTCACCCTCTCAATCAATACCCTCCCATATAATAATAATATAATTGGTGTATATGGGGTGTTCAGTGTAGTAAATGGAAATGGTGAAGAGCTTGTAGATTTGTGTACTGAAGAGGGAGTGGTGATTGGGAGTACCTGGATCAAAAAGAGATCTTTTTTATTTTCATTATTATACTCTGCTGCTGTCTCCTGCATTAGCAAGGTAGTGCAAGGAAACAGATGAAAGTATGGCCCAACCCACCCATACACGTATATAATTCATACTTGCTGCCTTTATTCATTCCCGTCACCACCCTGCTACACATGAAATAACAACCCTCTCCCCCCGCACGTGCATGAGGTAGTACTAGGAAAAGACAACAAAGGCTACAATCGCTCACACTCAGTCTCTAGCTGTCATGTATAATGCACTGAAACCACAGCTCCCTTTCCACATCCAGGCCCCTCAAATCTTTCCATGGTTTACCCCAGAAGCTTCACATGCCCTGGTTCAATCCACTGACAGCACGTCGACCCCAGTATACCACATTGTTCCAATTCACTCTATTCCTTGCACGCTTTTCACCCTACTGCATTTTCAGGCCCCGAACGCTCAAAATCTTTTTCATTCCACCCTTCCACCTCCAATTTGGTCTCCCACTTCTCATTCCTGCCACCTTTGACACATATATCCTCTTTGTCAATCTTTCCTCACTCTTTCTTTCCATGTGACCAAACCATTTCAATACATCCTCTTCTGCTCTCTCAACCACAGCAATATATACATAAGTATAGGTATGTAAGTAAGAGAGATGGCCAGAGAGCATTATTGGATTATGTGTCAATTGATAGGTGCATGAAAGAGAGACTTTTGGATGTTAATGTGCTGAGAGGGGCAACTGGAGGGATGTCTGATCATTATCTTGTGGAGGCAAAGGTGAAGATTTGTAGAGGTTTTCAGAAAAGAAGAGAGAATGTTGGGGTGAAGAGAGTGGTGAGAGTATGTGAGCTTGGAAAGGAGTCTTGTGTGAGGAAGTACCAGGAGAGACTGAGTGCAGAGAGAAAAAATGTGAGAGCAAATGATGTAAGGGAGAGTAAGAAGATGTTTTGGAAGGAGGTAAATAATGTGCGTAAAACAAGAGAACAAATGGGAACATCGGTGAAGGGGGTAATGGAGAGGTAATAAAAAGTAGTGGTAAAGTGAAAAGGAGATGGAGTAAGTATTTTGAAGGTTTTTTAAATGTGTTTGATGACAGAATGGCAGATATAGGGGGTTTTGGTCTCAAGGAGGTGTGCAAAGTGAGAGGGTCAGAGAGAATGGTTTAGTGAACAGAGAAAAGGTAGTGAAAGCTTTGCGGAAGATGAAAGCCGGCAAGGCGGTGGGTTTGGATAGTATTGCTGTGGAATTTACTAAAAAGGGGGTGACCGTGCTGTTGACTGGCTGGTGAGAATATTCAATGTATATATGGTTCATGGTGAAGTGGCTGAAGATTGGCGGAATGCATGCATATTGCCATTGTATAAAGGCAAAGGGGATAAAGGTGAGTGTTCAAACTACAGAGGTATAAGTTTGTTGAGTATTCCTGGGAAATTATATGGGAGGGTATTGATTGAGAGGGTGACGGCATGTACAGAGCATCAGATTGGGGAAGAGCAGTGTGGTTTCAGAAGTGGTAGAGGATGTGAGGATCAGGTGTTTGCTTTGAAGAATGTATGTGAGAAATACTTAAAAAAACAGATGGATTTGTATGTAGCATTTATGGATCTGGAGAAGGCATATGATAGAGTTGATAGAGATGCTCTGTGGAAAGTATTAAGAGTATATGGTGCAGGAGGTAAGTTGCTAAAAGCAGAAAAGTTTTTATCAAGAATGTAAGGCATGTGTATGAGTAGGGAGAGGAAAGTGATTGGTTCTCAATGAATGTCGGTTTGCGGCAGGGGTGCATGATGTCTCCATGGTTGTTAATTTGTTTATGGATAGGGTTGTTAGGGAGGTGAATACAAAAGTCTTGGAGGGAGGGTCAAGTGTGCAGTCTGTTGTGGATGAGAGATCTTGGGAAGTGAGTTAGTTGTAGTTCGTTGATGATACAGCGCTGATGGCTGATTCGGGTGAGAAACTGCAGAGGTTGGTGACTGAGTTTGGTAAAGTGTGTGAAAGAAGAAAGCTGAGAGTAAATGTGAATAAGAGCAAGGTTATTAGGTTCAGTAGGGTAGTAGGGTTGAGGGACAAGTAAATTGGGAGGTAAGTTTAAATGGAGAAAAACTGGATGAAGTGAATTGTTTTAGATAACTGGGAGTGGATTTGGCAGCAGATGGAACCATGGAAGCGGCAGTGAGCCACAGGGTGGGGGAGGGGGTGAAGGTTCTAGGAGTGATGAAGAATGTGTGGAAGGCGAGAACGCTATCTCGGAGCAAAAATGGGTATGTTTGAAGCAATAGTGGTTGTGAGGCATAGGCTATAGACAGGGTTGTGCGGAGGAGGGTGATGTGTGGAAATAGGATATTTGAGGACAATATGTGGTGTGAGCTGGTTTGATCGAATAAGTAATGAAAAGTTAAGAGAGATGTGTGGTAATAAAAAGAGTGTGGTTGAGAGAGCAGAAGAGGGTGTATTGAAATGGTATGGTCACATGGAGAGAATGAGTGAGAAGAGATTGACAAAGAGGATATATATGTCAAAAGTGGAGGGAACGAGAAGTGGGAACCAAACTGGAGATGGAAAGATGGAGTGAAAAAGATTTTGAGAAATCGGGGCCTGAAAATACAGGAGGGTGAAAGGCATGCAAGGAATAGAGTGAATTGGAACAATGTGGTATACTGGGGTCGACGTGCTGTCAATGGATTGAACCAGGGCATGTGAAGTGTCTGGGGTAAACTATGGAATGTTTTGTAGGGCCTGGATGTGGAAAGGTGTGTGTGTGTGTGTGTGTCTGTGTGTGTCTGTGTCTGTGTCTGTCTGTGTCTGTGTGTGTGTGTGTGTGTGTGTGTGTGTGTGTGTGTGTTACTGTTAGCTGATAATGTAGCTCAGGAGGCAAATTTGAGTAAGAAACTGCAGAAGCTGACTTCTGAGTTGAAGAATGTGTGACAGTAGAAATTTTACAGTTAATGTGAATAAAAGGAAGATCATTAGGTTTGACAGTGTAAAGAGACAGGTTAGTTGGAGTGTGAGTTTGAAGAGACAGAACCTGGAAGAAGTAGAGTACTTGATTGGACAGAGAAACATAGGAGCTGAGGTGAACTGTAGGGTGGGTGAAAAGTGTAAGGTCCTGGGTGCAATGGACTGTGTGCAAAGGGAAGTCACTATATGAGAAGGCAAAGATGGGCGTGTTTCATGGTGTTGTATGGATGCGAGAGGTGGGCCCAAGAAGACAAAATAAAGAAGGTGGGTGTGCTGG
This sequence comes from Panulirus ornatus, assembly GCF_036320965.1. NCBI lineage: Eukaryota > Metazoa > Arthropoda > Malacostraca > Decapoda > Palinuridae > Panulirus > Panulirus ornatus. The sequence continues at coordinate 5,838,117 of NC_092260.1, forward strand.
AAACAAAAAATTTGAGGTCACTGTGGTGTGAGGAGAGTTAGCCAAATAAGATATGATAGGGTAAGAGAAAGATGTGGCAGTAAGAGAGATATTTATGAGGGAATTGAAGAGGGTATGCATAAATGGTCTGAATGGATAGAGATGACTATGAGGTTATACTTGTTGGAAGTGAGAATAAGCAAAAGGGGGCAACAGCGGAGTAGGTGCAAGGATGGAGTTAAAAATTTTTTAAATGTTTGGAGCCTGAATATGCTAGAGGGTTTGAGGCATTAAATGGGAAAAAGCAAATTGGTGCAATGTGGTATAGTGGGGATGAATTGCTGTCAATGGATGTTCATAGCTAGATGAAGCAGGCAGGGAAAACCACAGAAAGGTCTGAGGAACCTGGTTATGGATAAGGGGCTGCATTTTGGTGCATTATACATGACATATAAAGAGTAGATATATGAAAATAAGGACATTTCTTTGTCTAATCCTGGTCCTACCTCAGTGATGTGAGAAATGACAAACAAATGTGAAAAAAAAAATTTACCTTCACCTTACTGCCCTAGGTACCACTTCCCAGGACTGCCCTTGGTGCTCACAAAGCCAGACATGTCCATTGGTTGAACCACTGGGCAAGGAATGTTATGATATTATTTGTAAGTCTATATGACATGAATGCAAGATGATTTAGGAGTAAGTGATCACTGTCTTCAAATTAGAAATTGCCTCTTGGGAATGAGGGTTCCTGAGTTATAATTAAAGTCTGTAATGTTTATGAGCACAAACAAGAAAGTGTAACCTGTATGTGTTAAGAGTGTGGTTTCAGATCCGGTGGGTGGTGTTAAAAAAAGGGTTAAAGGGTGGTTGTTTCCTGCTTGTTGGGTCATGCTGGTTTCTATATGTACATGTAAGCAGGGGTTGCTGATTTATTCAATATCAATTATCTTATAAACTAATACTTATATGAACACTAACTTGATCCTTCAGCCACTGCCTTCGATATGCTCGATCAGCATCAGTCATGCCCTCCAAACGAGCTCGCTCTCTTTTAAAGGGTCCCTCAATGGGAAATGCCTTTACTCCTCCAGTATCTGAAAAAAAAAAAAGTGAGCTCTGAAGAAGAAAAAGGTTCTGGTGTGATGCCCCGTGAGTTATGAGTCAATCTCCATGATATCTGGGGATTACTCTCTGACCACTTACCCTTTGCTAACTACCTAGTTATGAATACACATGACCTAGCATGGGTCAATATACATGACCTAGCATGGGTCAATATACATGACCTAGCATGGGTCAATATACATGACCTAGCATGGGTCAATACACATGACCTAGCATGGGTCAATATACATGACCTAGCATGGGTCAATATACATGACCTAGCATGGGTCAATACACATGACCTAGCATGGGTCAATATACATGACCTAGCATGGGTCAATATACATGACCTAGCATGGGTCAATATACATGACCTAGCATGGGTCAATATACATGACCTAGCATGGGTCAATATACATGACCTAGCATGGGTCAATATACAACTGTTGTAGTGTCCTTATATGTTGTTATACCGGCAGAGGTTGACCAGATTTATCCTCACAACACTCTCTCCTTCCCCTTCTCTCTTTCTCCCTCCATTCCTATCTTAATACAGAAACTATATACAATTTTTCATGCAAGGTGCAGTGATTACTACAACATGAGTGATTGTAATGGCATGAGTAACAAGAAATAAACATTACCGTGTTCCGCCATCTTGCGCTCCTCACAACAGCTGATCACATTTCCACTAGAACCAATATTTTTATGCACCAGTGATAAGTAATCACAAATATCATTCTTATATTTCTATTCATTATTTTAATATTAAGTAAATAAAACATAGGAAAATTAAAGAGATTAAGTAAAGTTGGTATACAACTGCAAAGGAAATTTTCCGTTTAATTGCGAACGTTCTCGATATGTAGATAAATTGTTACACATATCATTTATTATCATATATTACCATCATTCATGTACATTCTAATATTTTCATCATAATATATGTAGATAAATTGTTACACATATCATTTATTATCATATATGACCATCATTCATGTACATTCTAATATTTTCATCATAATATATGTAGATAAATTGTTACACATATCATTTATTATCATATATTACCATCATTCATGTACATTCTAATATTTTCATCATAATATATGTAGATAAATTGTTACACATATCATTTATTATCATATATTACCATCATTCATGTACATTCTAATATTTTCATCATAAAATATGTAGATGAATTGTTACACATATTACATATTACCATATGTTTACCATCATTTATGTACATTTTAACATTTTTAAATGTAGATAAACTGTTACACATTTATCATATAATCAACATCATTTATCTACATCTTAATATTTTTATCATAATATATGTAGATAAATTGTTACACATACAATGCACCGAAACAACAGCTCCCTTTCCACATACAGGCCCAACAAAACTTTCCATGGTTTACCCCAGACGCTTCACATGCCCTGGTTCAATCTATTGACAGCACGTCAACCCCGATATACCACATCGTTCCAATTCACTCTATTCCTTGCTAGCCTTTCACCCTCCTTCATGTTCAGGCCCCGATCACACAAAATCTTTTTCACTCCATCTTTCCACCTCCAATTTGGTCTCCCACTTCTCCTCGTTCCCTCCACCTCCGACACATATATCCTCTTGGTCAATCTTTCCTCACTCATTCTCTCCATGTGACCAAACCATTTCAAAACACCCTCCTCTGTTCTCTCAACCACGCTCTTTTTATTTCCACACATCTCTCTTACCCTTACGTTACTTACTCGATCAAACCACCTCACACCACACATTGTCCTCAAACATCTCATTTCCAGCACATCCATCCTCCTGCGCACAACTCTATCCATAGCCCACGCCTCGCAACCATACAACATTGTTGGAACCACTATTCCTTCAAACATACCCATTTTTGCTTTCCGAGATAATGTTCTCGACTTCCACACATTCTTCAAGGCTCCCAGAACTGTCGCCCCCTCCCCCACCCTATGATCCACTTCCGCTTCCATGGTTCCATCCGCTGCCAGATCCACTCCCAGATATCTAAAACACTTTACTTCCTCCAGTTTTTCTCCATTCAAACTTACCTCCCAATTGACTTGACCCTCAACCCTACTGTACCTAATAACCTTGCTCTTATTCACATTTACTCTTAACTTTCTTCTTTCACACACTTTACCAAACTCAGTCACCAGCTTCTGCAGTTTCTCACATGAATCAGCCACCAGCGCTGTATCATCAGCGAACAACAACTGACTCACTTCCCAAGCTCTCTCATCCCCAACAGACTTCATACTTGCCCCTCTTTCCAAAACTCTTGCATTCATCTCCCTAACAACCCCATCCATAAACAAATTAAACAACCATGGAGACATCACACACCCCTGCCGCAAACCTACATTCACTGAGAACCAATCACTTTCCTCTCTTCCTACACGTACACATGTCTTACATCCTCAATAAAAACTTTTCACTGCTTCTAACAACCTTCCTCCCACACCATATATTCTTAATACCTTCCACAGAGCATCTCTATCAACTCTATCATATGCCTTCTCCAGATCCATAAATGCCACATACAAATCCATTTGCTTTTCTAAGTATTTCTAACATACATTCTTCAAAGCAAACACCTGATCCACACATCCTCTACCACTTCTGAAACCACACTGCTCTTCCCCAATCTGATGCTCTGTACATGCCTTCACCCTCTCAATCAATACCCTCCCATATAATTTACCAGGAATACTCAACAAACTTATACCTCTGTAGTTTGAGCACTCACCTTTGTCCCCCAAGGTTACATTAGATTAGGTTAGGTTAAGTTAGGTTAGGTTAGGCTTGGCTATGCTAGGCTAGGCTAGGCTAGGTTAGGTTTTAGGTTAGGGTATGTTGAGTTCTTTGAATTGAGTTGGGTTAGGGTAGGCTAGCTAGGCTAGGCTAGGCTACGTTAGGGTAGGTGTCAGGTTTAGATAGGTTAGGTGTTAGGTTAGATTAGGTTTAAAAATTAGGTTGGGCTAGGTTAGGTGTTAGGTTAGGATAAGTTAGGTGTTAGGTTAGTTTAGGTTAGTGTAGATTAGGTTTAAAAAGTTTAGGTTAGGTGTTAGGTTAGGTGAGTTTAGATTAGGTTCAAAATTTAGGTTAAATTAGGTTAGGTTGGGTTAGGATAGGTTAGGTTAGGGTAGTTTAGGTTTTAGGTTGGGTTAGTTTGTTTTAGGTTAGGTTAGGTTAGATTTTAGGGTAGGTTAGGTTAGATTTAGGTTAGGTTAGGTTAGATGTAGTAGTGTGAATATCTGAAGTCATGTTGTGTGGACTCAGAGTGTAGAGTGGTGTGGTGGTTGTGGTGTGTATGTCTGAAGCCATCTTGTGTGTATGTCTGAAGCCATCTTGTATGTATGTCTGAAGCCATCTTGTGTGTATGTCTGAAGCCATCCTGTGTGTGTGTCTGAAGCCATCTTGTGTGTGTGTTTGAAGCCATGGTGTTGTGTGTATGTTTGAAGCCATGGTGTTGTATGTATGTTTGAAGCTATCTTGTGTGTATGTTTGAACCCATGTTGATGTGTGTATGTTTGAAGCCATGGTGTTGTGTGTATGTTTGAAGCCATCTTGTGTGTATGTTTGAAGCCATGTTGTGTGTATGTTTGAAGCCATCTTGTGTGTATGTTTGAAGCCTTGGTGTTGTGTGTATGTTTTAAGCCATCTTGTGTGTATGTCTCAAGCCACCTTGCGTGTATGCCTGAAGCCATCTTGTGTGTATGATTGAAGCCATGGTGTTGTGTGTATGTTTGAAGCCATCTTGTGTGTATGTTTGAAGCCATGGTGTTGTGTGTATGTTTGAAGCCATGGTGTTGTGTGTATCTTTGAAGCCATGGTGTTGTGTGTATGTTTTAAGCCATCTTGTGTGTATGTCTGAAGCCACCTTGTGTGTATGCCTGAAGCCATCTTGTGTGTATGTTTGAAGCCATGGTGTTGTGTGTATGTTTGAAGCCATCTTGTGTGTATGTTTGAAGCCATGGTGTTGTGTGTATGTTTGAAGCCATGGTGTTGTGTGTATCTTTGAAGCCATGGTGTTGTGTGTATGTTTGAAGCCATGGTGTTGTGTGTATGTTTGAAGACATGGTGTTGTGTGTATGTTTGAAGCCATCTTGTGTGTATGTTTGAAGCCATGGTGTTGTGTGTATGTTTGAAGCCATGTTGTATGTTTGAAGCCATGGTGTTGTGTGTATGTTTGAAGCCATCTTGTGTGTATGTTTGAAGCCATCTTGTGTGTATGTTTGAAGCTATCTTGTGTGTATGTTTGAAGCCATGGTGTTGTGTGTATGTTTGAAGCCATGGTGTTGTGTGTATGTTTGAAGCCATCTTGTGTGTATGTTTAAAGCCATGGTTTTGTGTGCATGTTTGAAGCCATGTTGTGTGTATGTTTGAAGCCATGGTGCTGTGTGTATGTTTGAAGCCATCTTGTGTGTATGTTTGAAGCCATGGTTTTGTGTGTATGTTTGAAGCCATCTTGTGTGTATGTTTGAAGCCATCTTGTGTGTGTGTTTGAAGCCATGGTGTTGTGTGTGTCTGAAGCCATCTTGTGTGTATGTTTGAAGCCATGGTGTTTTGTGTATGTTTGTAGCCATCTTGTGTGTATGTTTGAGGCCATCTTGTGTGTATGTTTGAAGCCATGGTGTTGTGTGTATGTTTGAAGCCATGGTGTTGTGTGTGTTTGAAGCCATGTTATGTGTATGTTAGAAGCCATGGTGTTGTGTGTATGTTTGAAGCCGTGGTGTTATGTGTATGTTTGAAGCCATTTTGTGTGTATGTTTGAAGCCATGGTGTTGTGTGTATGTTTGAAGCCATCTTGTGTGTATGTTTGAAGCCATGGTGTTGTGTGTATGTTTGAAGCTATTGTGTTGTGTGTGTTTGAAGCCATCTTGTGTGTATGTTTGAAGCCATGGTGTTGTGTGTATGTTTGAAGCCATGTGTGTATGTGTTGTATGTTTGAAGCCATGTTGTGTATGTGGATGTGGTATGTTTGAAGCCATGGTGTTGTGTGTATGTTTGAAGCCATTGTGTGTATGTTTGAAGCCATGTGTTGTGTATGTTTGAAGCCATGGTGTTGTGTGATGTTTGAAGCCATGGTGTTGTGTGTAGTTTGAAGCCATGGTTTGTGTGTATGTTTGAAGCCATGTTTGTGTGTATGTTTGAAGCCATGTCATGTTGTTGTATGTTTGAAGCCATGTGTTGTGTGTATGTTTGAAGCCATTGTTGGTGTTATGTTTGAAGCCATGGTTGTGTGTATGTTTGAAGCCATGTGTGTGTATGTTTGAAGCCATTGTGTGTATGTTTGAAGCCAGTGTTTGTGTGTATGTTTGAAGCCATGGTGTTGTGTATGTTTGAAGCCATGTGTGTGTATGTTTGAAGCCATGGTGTTGTGTGTATGTTTGAAGCCATGTTGTGTGTATGTTTGAAGCCATGGTGTTGTGTGTATGTTGAAGCCATGTTGTGTGTATGTATGAAAGCCATGGTGTTTGTGTGGTAAGTTTGAAGCCATGTTGTTGTGTATGTTTGAAGCCATGGTGTTGTGTGTATGTTTGAAAAGCCATGTTGTGTGTATGTTTGAAGCCATGGTGTTGTGTGATGTTTGAAACATGGTGTTGTGTGTATGTTTGAAGCCATGTGTGTGTGTGTTTAAGCCATCTTGTGTGTATGTTTGAAGCCCATGGGTTTTGTGGTATGTTTGAAGCCATGTTGTGTGTATGTTTGAAGCCATGGTTTAGTGTGTATGTATGAAGCCTGGTTGTGTGTATGTTTTGAAAGGCCATGGTGTTGTGAGTGTTTGAAGCCATGTTGTGTGTATGTTTGAAGCCATGGTGTTCGTGAGTATGGTTTGAAGCCATGTTGTGTGTATGTTTGAAGCCATGGATGTGTGTGTATGTTTTGATGCCATGGTGTCGTGTATGTTTGAAGCCACTGGTGTTGTGTGTATGTTTGAAGCCATGGTGTTGTGTATGTTTGAAGCCATGGTGTTGTGTGTATGTTTGAAGCCATGGTGTTGTGTGTATGTTTGAAGCCATGGTGTTGTGTGTATGTTTGAAGCCATGGTGTTTGTGTGTATGTTTGAAGCCATTGTGTGTGTATGTTTGAAGCCATGGTGTTGTGTGTATGTTTGAAGCCATGGTGTTGTGTGTATGTTTGAAGCCATGGTGTTGTGTGTATGTTTGAAGCCATCTTGTGTGTATGTTTGAAGCCATGGTGTTGTGTGTATGTTTAAAGCCATGGTGTTGTGTGTATGTTTGAAGCCATGGTGTTGTGTGTGTATGTTTGAAGCCATGGTGTTGTGTGTATGTTTGAAGCCATGGTGTTGTGTGTATGTTTGAAGCCATGTTGTGTGTATGTTTGAAGCCATGGTGTTGTGTGTATGTTTGAAGCCATGGTGTTGTGTGTATGTTTGAAGCCATGGTTTGTGTGTTGTTGAGCATGGTGTTGTGTATGTTTGAAGCCATGGTGTTGTGTGTATGTTTGAAGCCATGGTGTTGTGTGTATGTTTGAAGCCATGGTGTTGTGTGTATGTTTGAAGCCATGGTTGTGTGTATGTTTGAAGCCATGGTGTTGTGTGTATGTTTGAAGCCATGGTGTTGTGTGTATGTTTGAAGCCATGGTGTTGTGTGTATGTTTGAAGCCATGTTGTGTGTATGTTTGAAGCCATGGTGTTGTGTGTATGTTTGAAGCCATGGTGTTGTGTGTATGTTTGAAGCCATGGTGTTGTGTGTATGTTTGAAGCCATGTTGTGTGTATGTTTGAAGCCATGGTGTTGTGTGTATGTTTGAAGCCATGGTGTTGTGTGTATGTTTGAAGCCATGTTGTGTGTATGTTTGAAGCCATGGTGTTGTGTGTATGTTTGAAGCCATGGTGTTGTGTGTATGTTTGAAGCCATGTTGTGTGTATGTTTGAAGCCATGGTGTTGTGTGTATGTTTGAAGCCATGTTGTGTGTATGTTTGAAGCCATGTGTTGTGTGTATGTTTGAAGCCATGGTGTTGTGTGTATGTTTGAAGCCATGGTTTGTGTGTATGTTTGAAGCCATTTGTGTGTATGTTTGAACCAGTGGTTTTTAGTGTGTGTTATGTTTGAAGCCATGTTGTTGTGTATGTTTGAAGCCATGGTGTTTGTGTGTATGTTTGAAGCCATGGTGTTGTGTGTATGTTTGAAGCCATGTTGTGTGTATGTTTGAAGCCATGGTGTATGTGATGTGTGTATGTTTGAAGCCATGTGTGTGTATGTTTGAAGCCATGGTGTTGTGTGTATGTTTGAAGCCATCTTGTGTGTATGTTGAAGCCATGTTTGTAGTATGTTTGAAGCCATGGTGTTGTGTGTATGTTTTGAAGCATGGTGTTGTGTGTATGTTTGAAGCCATGTGTTGTGTGTATGTTTGAAGCCATGGTTGTGTTGGTGGTGTTGTATTTGAAGCCATGTTGTTTTGTTTTGTTTGAAGCCATGGTGTTGTGTGTATGTTTGAAGCCATGTTGTGTGTATGTTTGAAGCCATGTTGTGTTTTTTGAGCCATGGTTGTGTGTATGTTTGAAGCCATCGGTTGTGTGTATGTTTGAAGCCATGTTGTGTGTATGTTTGAAGCCATGGTTGTGTGTATGTTTGAAGCCATGGTGTTGTGTGTATGTTTGAAGCCATGTTGTGTGTATGTTTGAAGCCATCTTGTGTGTATGTTTGAAGCCATGGTGTTGTGTGTATGTTTGAAGCCATGTTGTGTGTATGTTTGAAGCCATGGTGTTGTGTGTATGTTTGAAGCCATGTGTTGTGTGTATGTTTGAAGCCATGTTGTGTGTATGTTTGAAGCCATGTTGTGTGTATGTTTGAAGCCATGGTGTTGTGTGTATGTTTGAAGCCATGTTGTGTGTATGTTTGAAGCCATGGTGTTGTGTGTATGTTTGAAGCCATGGTTGTGTGTATGTTTGAAGCCATGTTGTTGATGTATGTTTGAAGCCATGGTGTGTGTGTATGTTTGAAGCCATGGTGTTGTGTGTATGTTTGAAGCCATGGTGTTGTGTGTATGTTTGAAGCCATGGTGTTGTGTGTATGTTTGGAAGCCATGTTGTGTGTATGTTTGAAGCCATGGTGTTGTGTGTATGTTTGAAGCCATGGTGTTGTGTGTATGTTTGAAGCCATGTTGTTGTGTATGTTTGAAGCCATGGTGTTGTGTGTATGTTTGAAGCCATGTTGTGTGTATGTTTGAAGCCATGTTGTGTGTATGTTTGAAGCCATGGTGTTGTGTGTATGTTTGAAGCCATGGTGTTGTGTGTATGTTTGAAGCCATGGTGTGTGTGTATGTTTGAAGCCATGTGTTGTGTGTATGTTTGAAGCCATGGTGTTGTGTGTATGTTTGATAGCCATGGTGTTGTGTGTATGTTTGAAGCCATGGTGTTTGTGTGTATCTTTGAAGCCATGGTTTGTGTGTAATGTTTGAAGCCATGGTTGTGTGTATGTTTGAAGCCATGGTGTTGTGTGTATGTTTGAAGCCATGGTGTTGTGTGTTGTTTGAAGCCATCTTGTGTTGTATGTTGAAGCCATGGTGTTGTGTGTATGTTTGAAGCCATGGTGTTGTGTGTATGTTTGAAGCCATGGTGTTGTGTGTATGTTTGAAGCCATGGTGTTGTGTGTATGTTTGAAGCCATGGTGTTGTGTGTATGTTTGAAGCCATGGTGTTGTGTGTATGTTTGAAGCCATGTTGTGTGTATGTTTGAAGCCATGGTGTTGTGTGTATGTTTGAAGCCATGGTGTTGTGTGTATGTTTGAAGCCATGGTGTTATGTGTATAATCACAAGAGACGTGAGGTAATAAAGACTACTAACAACATTGTGTGTTATGTAATGATGGTCATGAGTGGTAAGGTTGTTGCCTGTGTGACACAGGACATTATGGGTTGTGAGTGATCATATGATGAGGGTTTTAGTCTTGAGAATGTTGGTTGTATCGGTAGATGATCATATGGAATGATAATAATACGAAGAACATTTGTTACTCTGTCGTTGTAGTAAGTTTAGCCATGTGAGGGAAGGGTCTTCGCGCTACCTGAAGTGGGTGTGTTGTTGTTGTGGTGGTGATACATCAAGTGGTGTTGTGGTGGTGATACATCATCAGATGGTGTTGTGGTGGTGACATATCCTCATCAGGTGGTGTTGTGGTGGTGACACATCATCATCAGGTGGTGTTGTGGTGGTGATACATCATCATCAGGTGGTGTTGTGGTGGTGACACATCATCATCAGGTGGTGTTGTGGTGGTGACACATCATCATCAGGTGGTGTTGTGGTGGTGACACATCATCATCAGGTGGTGTTGTGGTGGTGATACATCATCATCAGGTGGTGTTGTGGTGGTGACACATCATCATCAGGTGGTGTTGTGGTGGTGACACATCATCATCAGGTGGTGTTGTGGTGGTGACACATCATCATCAGGTGGTGTTGTGGTGGTGACACATCATCATCAGGTGGTGTTGTGGTGGTGACACATCATCATCAGGTGGTGTTGTGGTGGTGACACATCATCATCAGGTGGTGTTGTGGTGGTGACACATCATCATCAGGTGGTGTTGTGGTGGTGATACATCATCATCAGGTGGTGTTGTGGTGGTGACACATCATCATCAGGTGGTGTTGTGGTGGTGACACATCATCATCAGGTGGTGTTGTGGTGGTGATACATCATCATCAGGTGGTGTTGTGGTGGTGACACATCATCATCAGGTGGTGTTGTGGTGGTGACACATCATCATCAGGTGGTGTTGTGGTGGTGATACATCATCATCAGGTGGTGTTGTGGTGGTGACACATCATCATCAGGTGGTGTTGTGGTGGTGACACATCATCATCAGGTGGTGTTGTGGTGGTGACACATCATCATCAGGTGGTGTTGTGGTGGTGACACATCATCATCAGGTGGTGTTGTGGTGGTGACACATCATCATCAGGTGGTGTTGTGGTGGTGACACATCATCATCAGGTGGTGTTGTGGTGGTGATACATCATCATCAGGTGGTGTTGTGGTGGTGACACATCATCATCAGGTGGTGTTGTGGTGGTGACACATCATCATCAGGTGGTGTTGTGGTGTTGACACATCATCATCAGGTGGTATTGTGGTGGTGACACATCATCATCAGGTGGTGTTGTGGTGGTGACACATCATCATCAGGTGGTGTTGTGGTGGTGACACATCATCATCATGTGGTGTTGTGGTGGTGACACATCATCATCAGGTGGTGTTTTGGTGGTGACACATATCATCAGGTGGTGTTGTGGTGGGGAATACATCTTCATCAGGTTGGTGTTGGTGTGGTGACACATCATCAGGTGGTGTTGTGGTGGTGACACATCAGCATCAGGTGGTGGTTGTGGTTGTGACATCATCATCATTAGGTGGTGTTGTGGTGGTGACACACTCATCAGCAGGCGGTGTTGTGGTGGTGACACATCATCAATCAGGTGTGTTGTGGTGGTGACACATCATCATCAGGTGGTGTTGTTGGTGGTGACACATCATCATCAGTGGTGTTGTGGTGGTGACACATCATCATCAGGTGGTGTTGTGGTGTGACACATCATCATCAGGTGGTGTTGTGGTGGTGACACATCATCATCAGGTGGTGTGGTGGTGATACATCATCATCAGGTGGTGTTGTGGTGGTGACACATCATCATCAGGTGGTGTTGTGGTGGTGACACATCATCATCAGGTGGTGTTGTGGTGGTGACACATCATCATCAGGTGGTGTTGTGGTGGTGACACATCATCATCAGGTGGTGTTGTGGTGGTGACACATCATCATCAGGTGGTGTTGTGGTGGTGACACATCATCATCAGGTGGTGTTGTGGTGGTGACACATCATCATCAGGTGGTGTTGTGGTGGTGACACATCATCATCAGGTGGTGTTGTGGTGGTGACACATCATCATCAGGTGGTGTTGTGGTGGTGACACATCATCATCAGGTGGTGTTGTGGTGGTGACACATCATCATCAGGTGGTGTTGTGGTGGTGACACATCATCATCAGGTGGTGTTGTGGTGGTGACACATCATCATCAGGTGGTGTTGTGGTGGTGACACATCATCATCAGGTGGTGTTGTGGTGGTGACACATCATCATCAGGTGGTGTTGTGGTGGTGACACATCATCATCAGGTGGTGTTGTGGTGGTGACACATCATCATCAGGTGGTGTTGTGGTGGTGACACATCATCATCAGGTGGTGTTGTGGTGGTGACACATCATCATCAGGTGGTGTTGTGGTGGTGACACATCATCATCAGGTGGTGTTGTGGTGGTGACACATCATCATCAGGTGGTGTTGTGGTGGTGACACATCATCATCAGGTGGTGTTGTGGTGGTGACACATCATCATCAGGTGGTGTTGTGGTGGTGACACATCATCATCAGGTGGTGTTGTGGTGGTGACACATCATCATCAGGTGGTGTTGTGGTGGTGACACATCATCATCAGGTGGTGTTGTGGTGGTGACACATCATCATCAGGTGGTGTTGTGGTGGTGACACATCATCATCAGGTGGTGTTGTGGTGGTGACACATCATCATCAGGTGGTGTTGTGGTGGTGACACATCATCATCAGGTGGTGTTGTGGTGGTGACACATCATCATCAGGTGGTGTTGTGGTGGTGACACATCATCATCAGGTGGTGTTGTGGTGGTGACACATCATCATCAGGTGGTGTTGTGGTGGTGACACATCATCATCAGGTGGTGTTGTGGTGGTGACACATCATCATCAGGTGGTGTTGTGGTGGTGACACATCATCATCAGGTGGTGTTGTGGTGGTGATACATCATCATCAGGTGGTGTTGTGGTGGTGACACATCATCATCAGGTGGTGTTGTGGTGGTGACACATCATCATCAGGTGGTGTTGTGGTGGTGACACATCATCATCAGGTGGTGTTGTGGTGGTGACACATCATCATCAGGTGGTGTTGTGGTGGTGACACATCATCATCAGGTGGTGTTGTGGTGGTGACACATCATCATCAGGTGGTGTTGTGGTGGTGACACATCATCATCAGGTGGTGTTGTGGTGGTGACACATCATCATCAGGTGGTGTTGTGGTGGTGACACATCATCATCAGGTGGTGTTGTGGTGGTGACACATCATCATCAGGTGGTGTTGTGGTGGTGACACATCATCATCAGGTGGTGTTGTGGTGGTGACACATCATCATCAGGTGGTGTTGTGGTGGTGACACATCATCATCAGGTGGTGTTGTGGTGGTGACACATCATCATCAGGTGGTGTTGTGGTGGTGACACATCATCATCAGGTGGTGTTGTGGTGGTGACACATCATCATCAGGTGGTGTTGTGGTGGTGACACATCATCATCAGGTGGTGTTGTGGTGGTGACACATCATCATCAGGTGGTGTTGTGGTGGTGACACATCATCATCAGGTGGTGTTGTGGTGGTGACACATCATCATCAGGTGGTGTTGTGGTGGTGACACATCATCATCAGGTGGTGTTGTGGTGGTGACACATCATCATCAGGTGGTGTTGTGGTGGTGACACATCATCATCAGGTGGTGTTGTGGTGGTGACACATCATCATCAGGTGGTGTTGTGGTGGTGACACATCATCATCAGGTGGTGTTGTGGTGGTGACACATCATCATCAGGTGGTGTTGTGGTGGTGACACATCATCATCAGGTGGTGTTGTGGTGGTGACACATCATCATCAGGTGGTGTTGTGGTGGTGACACATCATCATCAGGTGGTGTTGTGGTGGTGACACATCATCATCAGGTGGTGTTGTGGTGGTGACACATCATCATCAGGTGGTGTTGTGGTGGTGACACATCATCATCAGGTGGTGTTGTGGTGGTGACACATCATCATCAGGTGGTGTTGTGGTGGTGACACATCATCATCAGGTGGTGTTGTGGTGGTGACACATCATCATCAGGTGGTGTTGTGGTGGTGACACATCATCATCAGGTGGTGTTGTGGTGGTGACACATCATCATCAGGTGGTGTTGTGGTGGTGACACATCATCATCAGGTGGTGTTGTGGTGGTGACACATCATCATCAGGTGGTGTTGTGGTGGTGACACATCATCATCAGGTGGTGTTGTGGTGGTGACACATCATCATCAGGTGGTGTTGTGGTGGTGACACATCATCATCAGGTGGTGTTGTGGTGGTGACACATCATCATCAGGTGGTGTTGTGGTGGTGACACATCATCATCAGGTGGTGTTGTGGTGGTGACACATCATCATCAGGTGGTGTTGTGGTGGTGACACATCATCATCAGGTGGTGTTGTGGTGGTGACACATCATCATCAGGTGGTGTTGTGGTGGTGACACATCATCATCAGGTGGTGTTGTGGTGGTGACACATCATCATCAGGTGGTGTTGTGGTGGTGACACATCATCATCAGGTGGTGTTGTGGTGGTGACACATCATCATCAGGTGGTGTTGTGGTGGTGACACATCATCATCAGGTGGTGTTGTGGTGGTGACACATCATCATCAGGTGGTGTTGTGGTGGTGACACATCATCATCAGGTGGTGTTGTGGTGGTGACACATCATCATCAGGTGGTGTTGTGGTGGTGACACATCATCATCAGGTGGTGTTGTGGTGGTGACACATCATCATCAGGTGGTGTTGTGGTGGTGACACATCATCATCAGGTGGTGTTGTGGTGGTGACACATCATCATCAGGTGGTGTTGTGGTGGTGACACATCATCATCAGGTGGTGTTGTGGTGGTGACACATCATCATCAGGTGGTGTTGTGGTGGTGACACATCATCATCAGGTGGTGTTGTGGTGGTGACACATCATCATCAGGTGGTGTTGTGGTGGTGACACATCATCATCAGGTGGTGTTGTGGTGGTGACACATCATCATCAGGTGGTGTTGTGGTGGTGACACATCATCATCAGGTGGTGTTGTGGTGGTGACACATCATCATCAGGTGGTGTTGTGGTGGTGACACATCATCATCAGGTGGTGTTGTGGTGGTGACACATCATCATCAGGTGGTGTTGTGGTGGTGACACATCATCATCAGGTGGTGTTGTGGTGGTGACACATCATCATCAGGTGGTGTTGTGGTGGTGACACATCATCATCAGGTGGTGTTGTGGTGGTGACACATCATCATCAGGTGGTGTTGTGGTGGTGACACATCATCATCAGGTGGTGTTGTGGTGGTGACACATCATCATCAGGTGGTGTTGTGGTGGTGACACATCATCATCAGGTGGTGTTGTGGTGGTGATACATCATCATCAGGTGGTGTTGTGGTGGTGACACATCATCATCAGGTGGTGTTGTGGTGGTGACACATCATCATCAGGTGGTGTTGTGGTGGTGACACATCATCATCAGGTGGTGTTGTGGTGGTGACACATCATCATCAGGTGGTGTTGTGGTGGTGACACATCATCATCAGGTGGTGTTGTGGTGGTGACACATCATCATCAGGTGGTGTTGTGGTGGTGACACATCATCATCAGGTGGTGTTGTGGTGGTGACACATCATCATCAGGTGGTGTTGTGGTGGTGACACATCATCATCAGGTGGTGTTGTGGTGGTGACACATCATCATCAGGTGGTGTTGTGGTGGTGATACATCATCATCAGGTGGTGTTGTGGTGGTGACACATCATCATCAGGTGGTGTTGTGGTGGTGACACATCATCATCAGGTGGTGTTGTGGTGGTGACACATCATCATCAGGTGGTGTTGTGGTGGTGACACATCATCATCAGGTGGTGTTGTGGTGGTGACACATCATCATCAGGTGGTGTTGTGGTGGTGACACATCATCATCAGGTGGTGTTGTGGTGGTGATACATCATCATCAGGTGGTGTTGTGGTGGTGACACATCATCATCAGGTGGTGTTGTGGTGGTGATACATCATCATCAGGTGGTGTTGTGGTGGTGATACATCATCATCAGGTGGTGTTGTGGTGGTGACACATCATCATCAGGTGGTGTTGTGGTGGTGATACATCATCATCAGGTGGTGTTGTGGTGGTGACATCATCATCAGGTGGTGTTGTGGTGGTGACACATCATCATCAGGTGGTGTTGTGGTGGTGATACATCATCATCAGGTGGTGTTGTGGTGTTGACACATCATCATCAGGTGGTGTTGTGGTGGTGGACAAGCAGCAGTGGTCGTGCAGTGTCTGTCCTGTGTTTGGGTTGTTATCGTTAACGTGATGGAAGATATTCTTGATGAAGTAGAAGCCATTCAAGCCATATACTGTGGAGATAATGAATTCTGTTTACTTGATAAAGGTAATGATGGGGAGAGGCAGGTCTAGTGTGATAGTGATGGGGAGAACCAGGTCTAGTATGATAGTGATGGGGAGATTCAGGTCTAGTTTGGCGGTGATGGAGAGAAGCAGGACTAGTATGACAGTGATAGGGACAATCAGGTCTAGTATTGTGGTGATGGGGAAAACCAGGTCTAGTATGGTAGTGATGGGGAGAAGCAGGTCTAGTATGGTAGTGATGGGGAGAACCAGGTCTAGTATGGTAGTGATGGGGAGAACCAGGTCTAGTATGGTAGTGATGGGGAGAACCAGGTCTAGTATGGTAGTGATGGGGAGAAGCAGGTCTAGTATGGTAGTGATGGGGAGAACCAGGTCTAGTATGGTGGTGATGGGGAGAAGCAGGTCTAGTATGGTAGTGATGGGGAGAACCAGGTCTAGTATGGTAGTGATGGGGAGAAGCAGGTCTAGTATGGTAGTGATGGGGAGAACCAGGTCTAGTATGATAGTGATGGGGAGATTCAGGTCTAGTATGGTGGTGATGGGGAGAAGCAGGTCTAGTATGGTAGTGATGGGGAGAAGCAGGTCTAGTATGGTAGTGATGGGGAGAAGCAGGTCTAGTATGGTAGTGATGGGGAGAAGCAGGTGTAGTATGGTAGTGATGGGGAGAAGCAGGTGTAGTATGGTAGTAGTCTGGTAATGGGGAGAAGCAGGTCTGGTGTAGGTAGCACAAGGGAGGTTAATGATGACCCTACATAATGGCAGGCGAATCATCATTATAATAATTTTCTTTCGAATAATAACGGCTCAAGATTGTCTGTGTTGGTTAGAGTTCAGAACGGCAATTTATTATCTTTCAATATTGACTGATTTACAGTTTTAGTGTCAAGGAATATTGTTGGTGATCATCAAATGTTATTAACTGATGATAATCAAAATGATAAAGGTTATCTATTAGTAGTTGATGGAATTAAATGGACTTAATGTAGGTAGTTTACTTGTTGTTTAATGATTAAAACATTTTGATAACAGAAATATAACAATATTATTCATCTGCTGCTGTATGGCCCCATGCTGTGTCATCTGTTTGTTGACATCTGGGGCCACATTTTTGTGAGCGTTAATGATGTTTTTCACAAGAAAATATTAAACATTGAATTAAGTCTTAATTGGCAGGCAGGTGATGGAGCTTTTCAACATTATTGGACCTGTCTGCCTTACACACTACTTTCCTTGCATGTAATGTGATTCAATACAAACATTTGTCTTACAAAGATATTTCTAGTATCACAACAATATAGGTAAAGATTCTAACAAGTATGTATAACATTATAGAAAATGAAACACGTTCCAGAAAGAGTTAACAAGGAAAACCTAACAACCAAAATAGATGCTGAAAATAATTTGTAAACTTCTTAAGGAAAAGATTTATATCATATCTATGTACAGAAACAGTTTTATTAGAGTTGTTTATTTTATGTTTACTTACTGTTCTTATGAAGTCTATGTCTCTTGCACTCAGTCTTTGAGGAACTGAAACATATTTTGCTGTGAATGGAGATAATTGTGCATAATATGTACAGAGCATCAAATTGGGGAAGAGCAGTGTGGTTTCAGAAGTGGTAGAGGATGTGTGGATCAGGTGTTTGCTTTGAAGAATGTATGTGAGAAATACTTAGAAAAGCAAATGGATTTGTATGTAGCATTTATGGATCTGGAGAAGGCATATGATAGAGTTGATAGAGATGCTCTGTGGAAGGTATTAAGAATATATGGTGTGGGAGGTAAGTTGCTAGAAGCAGTGATAAGTTTTTATCAAGAATGTAAGGCATGTGTACGAGTAGGAGAAGAGAGTGATTGGTTCTCAGTGAATGTCGGTTTGCGGTAGGGATGTGTGATGTCTCCATGGTTGTTTAATTTGTTTATGAATGGGGTGCAGGAGTTTTGGAGATTGGCAAGTATGCAGTCTGTTGGGGATGAGAAGGCTTGGGAAGTGAGTCAGTTGTTGTTTGCCGATGATACAGCTCTAGTGGCTGATTCGTGTGAGAAACTGCAGAAGTTGGTGACTGAGTTTGGAAAAGTGTGCGAAAGGAGAAACTTGAGAGTAAATGTGAATAAGAGGAAGGTTATTAGGTACAGTAGGGTCGAGGGAAAAGTTAATTGGGATTTAAATTTGAATGGAGGAAGTGAAATGTTTTAGATATCTGGGAGTGGACTTAGCAGTGAATGGAACCACGGAAGCAAAAGTGAGTCACAGGGTGGGGCAAGAGGTGAAGGTTCTGGGAGCAATGTTATCTTGGAGAGCAAAAATGGGTATGTTTGAAGGAATAGTGGTTCCAACAATGATATATGGTTGCGAGGCGTGGGCTGTGCGGAGGAGGGTGGATGTATTGGAAATGAGATGTTTGAGGACAATATGTGGTGTGAGGTGGTTTGATTGAGTAAGTAATGAAAGGGTAAGAGAGATGTGTGGTAATAAAAAGAGGGTGGTTGAGAGAGCAGAAGGGGGTGTGTTGAAATGGTTTGGTCACATGGAGAGAATGAGTGAGGAAAGATTGACAAAGAGGATACATGTGTCAGAGGTGGAGGAAAGAAGGAGAAGAGGGAGACCAAATTGGAGGCAGAAGGATGGAGTGAAAAAGATTTTGAGCAATTGGGACCTGAACATACAGGAGAGTGAGAGGCATGCAAGGAATAGAATGAATTGGAACAATGTGGTATACTGGGGTCAATGTGCTGTCAATGGACAGAACCAGGTCATATGAAGCATCCGGGGTAAACCATGGAAAGGTCTGTGCGGCCTGAATGTGGAAAGGGAGCTGTGGTTTCAGTGCATTACACATGACAGCTAGAGATTGTATGTGAACGAATGTGGCCTTTTTTGTTTGTTTTCCTGGCCCTACTTCACTGAAGCAGGGGATAGTGATGCTGTAGTGACACAAATGGATGAAGGCAAGCAAGTATGAATATGTGCTTATGTATGTATGTATGTGTAAATAAATTTTGTGTAAATAAATTTGTGTAAATAAATTATACATTTCCTTTTTTCCATAGCCAGAGGTTGAACCATTATGTGACATTCATTTTTTCATTCATTTCAAGCTAGAAGTTTCAGTTTTCTAAATTGTTTCCTACATTTTTCATATGTATATATATGTATGTGTGTGTGTGTGTGTGTATATGTGCGTATGTATGTGTATGTGTGTGTATGTGTATATGTATATATATGTGTATATTATCCCTGGGGATAGGGGTGAAAGAATACTTCCCACGTATTCCTCGCGTGTCGTAGAAAGCGACTAGAGGGGACGGGAGCAGGGGGCCAGAAATCCTCCCCTCCTTGTATTAACTTTCTAAAATGGGAAACAGAAGAAGGAGTCACGCGGGGAGTGCTCATCCTCCTCGAAGGCTCAGAGTGGGGTGCCTAAATGTGTGTGGATGTAACCAAGATGTGAAAAAAGGAGAGATAGGTAGTATGTTTGAGGAAAGGAACCTGGATGTTTTGGCTCTGAGTGAAACGAAGCTCAAGGGTAAAGGGGAAGAGTGGTTTGGGAATGTCTGGGGAGTAAAGTCAGGGGTTAGTGAGAGGACAAGAGCAAGGGAAGGAGTAGCAATACTCCTGAAACAGGAGTTGTGGGAGTATGTGATAGAGTGTAAGAAAGTAAATTCTCGATTAATATGGGTAAAACTGAAAGTTGATGGAGAGAGGTGGGTGATTATTGGTGCATATGCACCTGGGCATGAGAAGAAAGATCATGAGAGGCAAGTGTTTTGGGAGCAGCTGAATGAGTGTGTTAGTGGTTTTGATGCACGAGACCGGGTTATAGTGATGGGTGATTTGAATGCAAAGGTGAGTAATGTGGCAGTTGAGGGAATAATTGGTATACATGGGGTGTTCAGTGTTGTAAATGGAAATGGTGAAGAGCTTGTAGATTTATGTGCTGAAAAAGGACTGATGATTGGGAATACCTGGTTTAAAAAGCGAGATATACATAAGTATACTTATGTAAGTAGGAGAGATGGCCAGAGAGCGTTATTGGATTACGTGTTAATTGACAGGCGTGCGAAAGAGAGACTTTTGGATGTTAATGTGCTGAGAGGTGCAACTGGAGGGATGTCTGGTCATTATCTTGTGGAGGCTAAGGTGAAGATTGGTATGGGTTTTCAGAAAAGAAGAGTGAATGTTGGGGGTGAAGAGGGTGGTGAGAGTAAGTGAGCTTGGGAAGGAGACCTGTGTGAGGAAGTACCAGGAGAGACTGAGTACAGAATGGAAAAAGGTGAGAACAATGGAAGTAAGGGGAGTGGGGGAGGACTGGGATGTATTTAGGGAATCAGTGATGGATTGCGCAAAAGATGCTTGTGGCATGAGAAGAGTGGGAGGTGGGTTGATTAGAAAGGGTAGTGAGTGGTGGGATGAAGAAGTAAGAGTATTAGTGAAAGAGAAGAGAGAGGCATTTGGACGATTTTTGCAGGGAAAAAATGCAAATGAGTGGGAGATGTATAAAAGAAAGAGACAGGAGGTCAAGAGAAAGGTGCAAGAGGTGAAAAAAAAGGGCAAATGAGAGTTGGGGTGAGAGAGTATCATTAAATTTTAGGGAGAATAAAAAGATGTTCTGGAAGGAGGTAAATAAAGTGCGTAAGACAAGGGAGCAAATGGGAACTTCAGTGAAGGGCGCAAATGGGGAGGTGATAACAAGTAGTGGTGATGTGAGAAGGAGATGGAGTGAGTATTTTGAAGGTTTGTTGAATGTGTTTGATGATAGCAGTGGCAGATATAGGGTGTTTTGGTCGAGGTGGTGTGCAAAGTGAGAGGGTTAGGGAAAATGATTTGGTAAACAGAGAAGAGGTAGTGAAAGCTTTGCAGAAGATGAAAGCCGGCAAGGCAGCAGGTTTGGATGGTATTGCAGTGGAATTTATTAAAAAAGGGGGTGACTGTATTGTTGACTGGTTGGTAAGGTTATTTAATGTATGTATGACTCATGGTGAGGTGCCTGAGGATTGGCGGAATGCGTGCATAGTGCCATTGTGCAAAGGCAAAGGGGATAAGAGTGAGTGCTCAAATTACAGAGGTATAAGTTTGTTGAGTATTCCTGGTAAATTATATGGGAGGGTATTGATTGAGAGGGTGAAGGCATGTACAGAGCATCAGATTGGGGAAGATCAGTGTGGTTTCAGAAGTGGTAGAGGATGTGTGGATCAGGTGTTTGCTTTGAAGAATGTATGTGAGAAATACTTAGAAAAGCAAATGGATTTGTATGTAGCATTTATGGATCTGGAGAAGGCATATGATAGAGTTGATAGAGATGCTCTGTGGAAGGTATTAAGAATATATGGTGTGGGAGGAAAGTTGTTAGAAGCAGTGAAAAGTTTTTATCAAGGATGTAAGGCATGTGTACGTGTAGGAAGAGAGGAAAGTGATTGGTTCTCAGTGAATGTACGGTTTGCGGCAGGGGTGTGTGATGTCTCCATGGTTGTTTAATTTGTTTATGGATGGGGTTGTTAGGGAGGTAAATGCAAGAGTTTTGGAAAGAGGGGCAAGTATGAAGTCTGTTGGGGATGAGAGAGCTTGGGAAGTGAGTCAGTTGTTGTTCGCTGATGATACAGCGCTGGTGGCTGATTCATGTGAGAAACTGCAGAAGCTGGTGACTGAGTTTGGTAAAGTGTGTGGAAGAAGAAAGTTAAGAGTAAATGTGAATAAGAGCAAGGTTATTAGGTACAGTAGGGTTGAGGGTCAAGTCAATTGGGAGGTGAGTTTGAATGGAGAAAAACTGGAGGAAGTGAAGTGTTTTAGATATCTGGGAGTGGATCTGGCAGCGGATGGAACCATGGAAGCGGAAGTGGATCAAAGGGTGGGGGAGGGGGCGAAAATTCTGGGGGCCTTGAAGAATGTGTGGAAGTCGAGAATATTATCTCGGAAAGCAAAAATGGGTATGTTTGAAGGAATAGTGGTTCCAACAATGTTGTATGGTTGCGAGGCGTGGGCTATGGATAGAGTTGTGCGCAGGAGGATGGATGTGCTGGAAATGAGATGTTTGAGGACAATGTGTGGTGTGAGGTGGTTTGATCGAGTGAGTAACGTAAGGGTAAGAGAGATGTGTGGAAATAAAAAGAGCGTGGTTGAGAGAGCAGAAGAGGGTGTTTTGAGGTGGTTTGGGCACATGGAGAGAATGAGTGAGGAAAGATTGACCAAGAGGATATATGTGTCGGAGGTGGAGGGAACGAGGAGAAGAGGGAGACCAAATTGGAGGTGGAAAGATGGAGTGAAAAAGATTTTGTGTGATCGGGGCCTGAACATGCAGGAGGGTGAAAGGAGGGCAAGGAATAGAGTGAATTGGAGCGATGTGGTATACCAGGGTTGACGTGCTGTCAGTGGATTGAATCAAGGCATGTGAAGCGTCTGGGGTAAACCATGGAAAGCTGTGTAGGTATGTATATTTGCGTGTGTGGACGTATGTATATACCTGTGTATGGGGGGGTTGGGCCATTTCTTTCGTCTGTTTCCTTGCGCTACCTCGCAAACGCGGGAGACAGCGACAAAGTATAATAAATAAATATAAATAGTATGTATGTATATGTCTGCATATGTGTATGTATATGTATGTCTATGTTGATATGTATATGTATGTATATGATGATATGTATATGTATGTATATGTGCTTATATGGGTGTTTATGTATACATATGTGTATGAGTGGATGGGGAATTCTTCATCCATTTCCTGGCACTACCTCACTGATGTGGGAAACAGTGATTATTAATAATAAAGAAAATATATATATATTTGCAGAAGAGGGTGTTTTGAAATGGTTTGGGCACATGGAGAGAATGAGTGAGGAAAGATTGACCATGAGGATATATGTGTCGAAGGTGGAGGGAACGAGGAGAAGTGGGAGACCAAATTGGAGGTGGAAAGATGGAGTGAAAAAGATTTTGAGTGATCGGGGCCTAAACATGCAGGAGGGTGAAAGGCGGGCAAGGAATAGAGTGAATTGGATCGATGTGGTATATCGGGGTCGACGTGCTGTCAATGGATTGAATCAGGGCATGTGAAGGGTCGGGGGTAAACCATGGAAAGTTTTGTGGGGCCTGGATGTGGAAAGGGAGCTGTGGTTTCGGTGCATTATTGCATGACAGCTAGAGACTGAGTGTGAACGAATGTGGCCTTTGTTGTCTTTTCCTAGCACTACCTCGCACACATGAGGGGGAAGGGGCATGTTATTCCATGTGTGGCGAGGTGGCAATGGGAATGAATAAAGGCAGACAGTGTGAATTGTGTGCATGTGTATATATGTTTGTGTCTGTGTGTGTATATATATGTGTACATTGAGATGTATGGGTATGTATATTTGCATGTGTGGACGTGTATGTATATACATGTGTATGGGGGTGGGTTGGGCCATTTCTTTCGTCTGTTTCCTTGCGCTACCTCTCAAATGCGGGAGACAGTGACAAAGCAAATAAAAAAAAAATATATATATATATATATATATATATCAGATTGGGGAAGAGCAGTTTGGTTTCAGAAGTGGTAGAGGATGTGTGGATCAGGTGTTTGCTTTGAAGAATGTATGTGAGAAATACTTAGAAAAGCAAATGGATTTGTATGTAGCATTTATGGATCAGGAGAAGGCATATGATAGAGTTGATAGAGATGCTCTGTGGAAGGTATTAAGAATATATGGTGTGGGAGGCAAGTTGTTAGAAGCAGTGAAAAGTTTTTATCGAGGATGTAAGGCATGTGTACGTGTAGGAAGAGAGGAAAGTGATTGGTTCTCAGTGAATGTAGGTTTGCGGCAGGGGTGTGTGATGTCTCCATGGTTGTTTAATTTGTTTATGGATGGGGTTGTTAGGGAGGTAAATGCAAGAGTTTTGGAAAGAGGGGCAAGTATGAAGTCTGTTGGGGATGAGAGAGCTTGGGAAGTGAGTCAGTTGTTGTTTGCTGATGATACAGCGCTGGTGGCTGATTCATGTGAGAAACTGCAGAAGCTGGTGACTGAGTTTGGTAAAGTGTGTGGAAGAAGAAAGTTAAGAGTAAATGTGAATAAGAGCAAGGTTATTAGGTACAGTAGGGTTGAGGGTCAAGTCAATTGGGAGGTGAGTTTGAATGGAGAAAAACTGGAGGAAGTGAAGTGTTTTAGATATCTGGGAGTGGATCTGGCAGCGGATGGAACCATGGAAGCGGAAGTGGATCATAGGGTGGGGGAGGGGGCGAAAATTCTGGGGGCCTTGAAGAATGTGTGGAAGTCGAGAACATTATCTCGGAAAGCAAAAATGGGTATGTTTGAAGGAATAGTGGTTCCAACAATGTTGTATGGTTGCGAGGCGTGGGCTATGGATAGAGTTGTGCGCAGGAGGATGGATGTGTTGGAAATGAGATGTTTGAGGACAATGTGTGGTGTGAGGTGGTTTGATTGAGTGAGTAACGTAAGGGTAAGAGAGATGTGTGGAAATAAAAAGAGCGTGGTTGAGAGAGCAGAAGAGGGTGTTTTGAAGTGGTTTGGGCACAATGAGAGAATGAGTGAGGAAAGATTGACCAAGAGGATATATGTGTCGGAGGTGGAGGGAACGAGGAGAAGAGGGAGACCAAATTGGAGGTGGAAAGATGGAGTGAAAAAGATTTTGTGTGATCGGGGCCTGAACATGCAGGAGGGTGAAAGGAGGGCAAGGAATAGAGTGAATTGGAGCGATGTGGTATACCGGGGTTGACGTGCTGTCAGTGGATTGAATCAAGGCATGTGAAGCGTCTGGGGTAAACCATGGAAAGCTGTGTAGGTATGTATATTTGCGTGTGTGGACGTATGTATATACATGTGTATGGGGGGGGTTGGGCCATTTCTTTAGAAGGCGACTAAAAGGGAAGGGAGCGGGGGGCTGGAAATCCTCCCCTCTTGTTTTTTTTTTTTTTTTTTTTTTTTTTTTCCCAAAAGAATGAACAGAGAAGGGGGCCAGGTGAGGATATTTCCTCAAAGGCCCAGTCCTCTGTTCTTAACGCTACCTCGCTAATGCGGGAAATGGCGAATAGTACGAAAGAAAGAAAAGATATATATATATATATATATATATATATATATATATATATATATATATATATATATATATATATATATTTGCATGGTTTTTAGCGATTGAACTCTTTTGCGTATTTTACCCCACATTTTTCCCTTTACCTAGACCCTCCTCACTTTTAGTTAATCCAAGATGGTAATATATGTAAGATGGACTGGCATTGGGGATTTCTGTAATCACATTGGACTGCATATATGTGGAATAAATAAAGTTGTCATTTCCTGAAGCTAGTTTTTGATGTGAGCATAAACATATTTTAGATGATATTGTTTTGCACTGGGAGTGTAGTTTGTTGAAAATACCAAGAGTGAGATTATTAAAGGGCAAAATTCTTATTTAGGGACATTACAGAGTAACGTTTGGAGGAAGCTTACATTAATGGATTCCACATATTTAGTTGAAGTATTGATCAGGGAAGCATGATTTGGAGTACTCTTTTCTTTTTATCAAGTGAATGATAAATTTGAAAGTGGTGAGGGTTATGATGATCAAGGAAAAATGTGGAGTTAGACAATGAAAATGCTGGTAGAAAATTAATAGAATCTATGGACTAAATTTTTCATTCTTGGAGGCCAATTTGTTCATCACAGCATTATATTTTCTGGTCATTGCTGTTGGGGAGTATATGACCAAAATTCTTGAATTGCCCACCTCTGCCCCAGTGCAAAGCACAGCTATTAATGCTGAAGAGATATGCACTCTCTATTATATGATGATTAGTTAAGCTGTGAAACTCATGCAAAATGGTAGATATGATTGATGAATATGCATAGTAATCATGTTTTTCAGTGACAAAAACTTTTCCAAAGATACCACACAACTCGCTTTGTATGCCGGAAACTTCCAGTGTACCTTATATGCCTAACAGTGGAGTAGCATAAGTTAAAGGGCATGCAGCATTCATGAATTATGTCACTAAGTTGATTTGTATATGTTATCCAGAAAATTCTGTATTTTTCATAAAAACAAAGTTAAGGGGATATGAATTTTTAGATACTTGAGAAACTCCCACACCAACAGTGTATGGTGGATATTAAGAATCCTGCAGTAAAAGGGTTGATTTCAATATTATATTTGCATCATGGATAAGTGGAAAGGATGAGTGAGGGAGGGTGACCAAGAGGGTAGGTATGTTGGAAGTGGAGGGAACAAGGAAATGGGTGAAACCAAGGAGGTATAAGGAACCAAGGAGGTATAAGGATTGAGTAAAAGGTTCTTTCAGATATTGGGACCTGATCATGTGTGAGATAGAGTGAATGGGAGTGATATGTTATGTAGAGGGGATGTGCTATCATTGTTCTGAACTAAGGCATATGAAGACATTCAAGGAAACTAAGGAAATGTCTGTGGGGTATTGTCATGGGTAAGGGGCTCTAGATTTGATGCATAATAAATGATAACTAGATAATGGGTGTGAGATGAACCATTCTTTCTTCATGACACTATGTTGCTATCACAGAAAACTTCAAACAAGCTTGAAGGAGGGCA
Organism: Panulirus ornatus; assembly: GCF_036320965.1. Classification (NCBI taxonomy): domain Eukaryota; kingdom Metazoa; phylum Arthropoda; class Malacostraca; order Decapoda; family Palinuridae; genus Panulirus; species Panulirus ornatus. Next base: position 5,865,065 of record NC_092260.1, read on the forward strand.
AAAATGGATATGTGTGAAGGTACTGTATGCCCAAACAATGTTGTATGGATGTAAGGCATTGGCTGTAGATGAGAAATGTAAAGTAGGTTGCATTTGTTGGAAATGAAATGTTTGAGAACAATATATGGTGTGAGGTGGTTCGGTCAAGTTGGTAATAATAGGTTAAGAGAGATGTGTGGTAATAAAAAGTGCGATTGAGAGAGCAGAAGAAGGTATGCTGAATTGCTTTGGACATATGGAGAGAATGAGTGAGGAGAGGTTGACAAAGATGATATATGTGTTGGAAGTGAAGGGAACAAAGAGAAGAGGGAGACCAAATTGGAGAGGCAAGTATGGAATGAAAAAGATTTTTGAGTGTTCAGGGCCTGAACACACTGGAGGTTAAAAGGTGTGTATGGGACAGAATATAGAGGGGGTGATTTTCTATTAAGAGTACTGAAGCAGGGCAAATGAAACAGCAGGGGAAAACAACAGAAAGGTCTGATGGGCTTGGCAATAGACAGAGGTTTGTGGTTTAAGGGCATTACTAATGACAGCTTTTTTCTAATCCTTCCTCCTTTATGTTAGTATGCTGTCATGCTCATGGGACAAATTCCATAGGAGAGAAATGTAGGTTTTGAAATTTGAAAAAACTCGCCTATCCAAGTTGGTAGCCTGTGAGTATTTTCCTCCCTTTTTCTTTGCCTCCCCTGCTTTCCCCTCCCCTTTTCTTGATAAACCTTATTTGTATGAATTGTGACCATTATGGGTTGATGCCCTGAAGCTGTGAATTTTGAGCTGCTATATGGCCATAAGTTAGTGGACCAATGACATCATCTTTTGAGTGGTCACATATTGACTGAAGGTGGACCTGAAACAAGTGAGCTGCTATTATGTATTTGAGAGGACAATATGAATGGGGAAAGCCACAGTTACCCCACCAGGAAGGCATATGTTTACAAGTTTCTAACCTTATTTCTTCTTCAGAATATTCCAGAGAATCTCTTGCTCATAGAACACCTCCTTGGAGAGGAAAGATTTTTCAAACTTCACAATCTACAATAATTTTTCACGTTTGATTTTTTTCCTGTTTGGCATTGCTTTGTTTCAGAGATTGTTGTGTAGTTATACTAGCTTTTACAGAGTTCATGAATGAGAATATGACAGGAAAGCAATTGGTAAAATGAATTTATAATAGTGCAACATTAAGAGATCTAGAAAAGTATTTGAAAAAACCTCTTTAAGGTTAAATGTGACCTTCCCTAATGTAACTTACATATATATTTCAATCTTTTAGGTGTGTCTTCTGCTGAATTTTCTGTCACTACCAGTCCGTTAACCAACCCAGACCTAAAGATGACCATAGTGTTTACACTGTCGACACCATCCTATCCCAAGGAACCTCCTTTGATATCAGTACAGGTAAAATATTATATGAACCATTATGATTAGTAAAAGAAAATGATTGATAAAAGAATTCTTCCTTTGTATTCCCTGCATGTTTTAGGAGTCAAGTCAGGGGTTAGTGAGGGGATAATAGCTAAGGAAGGAGTAGCACTACTCCTCAAACAGGAATTGTGGTAGTGTATGACAGCGTGTAAGAAAGTAAATTCTACATTGATGCGCGTAAAACTGAAAGTGGATGGAGAGAGATGGGTGGTTATTGGTGCCTATGCATCTGGTCATGAGAAGAAAGATCATGAGAGGCCAGTGTTTTGGGAGCAGCAGTTTTGATGTACAATATTGGACATTAGTGATGGGTGATTTAAATGCGAATGTGAGTCATGTGGCAATTGAGGGTTTAATTGGTGTGCATGGGATATTCAGTGTGTGGAGTTGTGTGCTAACAAAAAGACTGGCGATTAGGGATAACTAACTATCCCTGGGGATAGGGGAGAAAGATTACTTTCCACGCATTTCCCACATTTCGTAAAAGGAGACTAAAGGGGATGGGAGCAGAGGGATAGAGCCCTCCCCTCCTTGTATTCTAACTTCCTAAAAGGGGAAACAGAAGAAGTCATGTGGGGAGTGGTCATCCTTCTCAAAGGCTCAGACTGGGGTGTCTAAATGTGTTTGGATGTAACCAAGATGGGAAAAAGGAGAGATAGGTAGTATGTTTGAGGAAGGGAACCTAGATGTTTTGGCTCCAAGTGAAGCAAAGCTCAAGGGTAAAGGGGAAAAGTGGTTTGGGAAAGTCTTCGGCGTAAAGCCAGGGGTTGGTGAGAGGACAAGAGCAAAAGAAGGAGTAGCACTACTCCTGAAGCAGGAGTCGTGGGAGTATGTTTAAGAGTGTAAAAAAGTAAACTCTAGACTGATATGGGTAAAACTGAAAGTGGATGGAGAGAGATGGGTGATTATTGGAACATATGCACCTGGTCATGAGAAGAAAGATCATGAGAAGCAAGTGTTTTGAGAGCAGCTGAGTGAGTGTGTTCGCAGCTTTGATGCACAAGATCGGGTTATAGTGATGGGTGATTTTAATGCAAAGGTGAATAATGTGGCAGTTGAGGGTATAATTGGTGTACATGGGGTGTTCAATGTTGTAAATGGAAATGGTGATGAGCTTGTAGATTTGTGTGCTGAAAAAGTACTGGTGATTGGGAGTACCTGGTTTAAAAAGAGATATACATAAGTATACTTATGTAAGCAGGAGAGATGGCCTGAGCAAGTTATTGGATAACATGTTAATTGATAGGTACATGAAAGAGAGACTTTTGGATGTTACTGTGCTGAGAGGGGCAACTGGAGGGATGTCTGATCATTATCTTGTGGAGACGAAGGTGAAGATTTGTAGAGGTTTACAGAAAAGAAGAGAGAATGTTGGGGGTGAAGAGAGTGGTGAGAGTAAGTGAGCTTAGAAGGGACTCTTGTGTAAGGAAGCGCGAGGAGAAATTGAGTGAAGAATGGAAAAAGGTGAGAGCAAATGACGTAAGGGGAGTTAGGGAAGAATGGGGTGTATTTAGGGAAGCAGTCATGGCTTGAACAAAAGATGCCTCTGGCATGAGAAAGGTGAGAGGTGGGTGGATTAGAAAGGGTAGTGAGTGGTGGGATGAAGAGGCAAGATTGTTAGTAAAAGAGAAGAGAGAGGCATTTGAATGATTCTTGCAGGGAAATAGTGCAAATGACAGGGAGATGTATAAAAGAAAGTTGCAAGAGGTCAATAGAAAGTTGCAAGAGGTGAAAAAGAGAGGCAATTGAGAGTTGGAGTGAGAGAGTATCATTAAATTTTAGGGAGAGCTTGGGAAGTGAGTCAGTTGTTGTTTGCTGATGATACAGCGCTGGTGGCTGATTCATGTGAGAAACTGCAGAAGCTGGTGACTGAGTTTGGTAAAGTGTGTGAAAGAAGAAAGTTAAGAGTAAATGTGAATAAGAGCAAGGTTATTAGGTACAGTAGGGTTGAGGGTCAAGTCAATTGGGAGGTAAGTTTGAATGGAGAAAAACTGGAGGAAGTAAAGTGTTTTAGATATCTGGGAGTGGATCTAGCAGCGGATGGAACCATGGAAGCAGAAGTGAATCTTAGGGTGGGGGAGGGGGCGAGTATTCTAGGAGCCTTGAAAACTATTTGGAAGTCAAGAACATTATCTCGGAAAGCAAAAATGGGTATGTTTGAAGGAATAGTGGTTCCAACAATATTGTATGGCTGCGAGGCGTGGGCTATGGATAGAGTTGTGTGCAGAAGGGTGGATGTGCTGGAAATGAGATGTTTGAGGACAATATGTGGTGTGAGGTGGTTTGATCGAGTAAATAATGTAAGGGTAAGAGAGATGTGTGGAAATAAAAAGATTGTGGTTGAGAGAGCAGAAGAGGGTGTTTTGAAATGGTTTGGTCACATGGAGAGAATGAGTGAGGAAAGATTGACCAAGAGGATATATGTGTCAGAGGTGGAGGGAACGAGAAGTGGGAGACCAAATTGGAGGTGGAAAGATGGAGTGAGAAAGATTTTGAGCGATCGGGGCCTGAACATGCAGGAGGGTGAAAGGTGTGCAAGGAATAGAGTGAATTGGAACGATGTGGTATACCGGGGTCGACGTGCTGTCAATGGATTGAAGCAGGGCATGTGAAGCATCTGGGGTAAACCATGGAAAGTTCTGTGGGGCCTGGATGTGGAAAGGGAGCTGTGGTTTCGGTGCATTATTACATGACAGCTAGAGACTGAGTGTGAACGAATGGGGCCTTTGTTGTCTTTTCTTAGCGCTACCTCGCACACATGAGGGGGGAGGGGGTTGTTATTCCATGTGTGGCGAGGTGGCGATGGGAATAAATAGAGACAGACAGTATGAATTATGTACATGTGTATATATATAGTTGAATGTTGAGAGTGGTAGATATAGGGTGTTTTGGTCAAGGTGGTGTGCGAAGTGAGAGGGTCAGAGAGAATGGTTTGGTAAACAGAGAGGAGGTAGTAAAAACTTTGCAGAAGATGAAAGCCAGCAAGGTGGTGGGTTTGGATGGTATTGCTGTGGAATTTATTGAAAAAATGGGTGACTGTGTTGTTGACTGATTGGTGAGGATATTCAGTGTATGTATGGTTCATGGTGAAGTGCCCGAGGATTGGCAGAATGCATGCATAGAGCCATTGTACAAAGGCAAAGGGGATAAAGGTGAGTGTTCAAATTAATATTGATATTGTTTAGCTTGTTGACTAAATTTACATTGTTCATGATATTAGAATTTGATACCTTACCCACTAAAGGGCTTAATAAGGAATTAATTAGGAAATGCCTTGATGAACAAGTGATGCCAAGATCTGTTCTACCTCAACGTTTGTTGCAGCTGTCTGGTTGACCATTTGACCAATTTCAAAATATTTTAAAGAAAAATATTGAATTAAAGAAACTTGAAATGGAGGAGGCTTTTCACATTTCAAGAGAGAAGAAACGTGCATTTCAAATGACAATACCAACACACTGGAAGAACCGGATATTGAGCTATTGCTATGATGAATTAAGGAAAGAACGCAATAGGCTACAAGCGTCACAAAATCGTAAGTTGGACCATCTTATTGAAAACAGCGACTGGACCAAGAACACAAACCCATCTTTTGTGGTAAACCTGTCTAATAAACAACTTGATAAAGATTCCTTCTGTGCATTAGGCTATGGTTTAAGTTTTGTATGCTCTAACAGGGAAGCCAGCTGTGTTGATGTCACAAAGTCTTTTTGTAATTTAGAAAAATACAGTAATTTAAGTAATGATGATATTAATATTTGTAAGGGTTTAGTGTATGCCAGTTTGTCAAAACCAGTGGAAGCTAATTGCCCTAAAAGATTCATAAGAGCTATTAACACCTTAAAAAAAGACAAGGATATACATATTACTAAAGCAGATAAGGCTAACACTGTTGTGATTTTAGACAAAGTAACTATTTGTCTAAAATGAATGATCTTCTAAATGATAACACAACATATTCTAAACTTAGTAAAAATCCCTTAGAAGCAGTTAATTCTCATTTCAATAAAAAAATGAAGTTGTTGTTGAAAGGTAACATTTCTCATGTCAAAAGTTTGTCATCTTTGTCCCCTTCATTGCCATATATGTATGGACTTATCAAAACACATAAACATAATTTTCCCGCAAGACCTATAGTGAGTTCAGTGGGCTCCATCACATATAAATTGTCAAAATGGTTAGTTTCTTTATTAAGCCCTTTAGTGGGTAAGGTATCAAATTCTAATATCATGAACAATGTAGATTTAGTCAACAAGCTTAACAATATCAATGTGAATTTTGATTTCAAACTAGTTAGCTTTGATGTTTCCTCACTTTTCACTAAAGTTCCAGTTGATGACCATTTAGAATATTTATTTGATGTCTTGGATGATATTCAATTACCTGTTTCAAAGTCTAATTTCATTGAACTGATAAAATTGTGTATAAAAGACTGTATTTCAATTTAATGGAGATTATCATGCTCAAAAATTTGGTATGGCAATGGGTAACCCTCTTTCACCTGTACTAAGTAATCTTTATATGGAATTTTTTGAAACAAAATTACTAAAGGATATCTTACCTTCTAATGCATTTG
>NC_092260.1:6171168-6306764 GCF_036320965.1 Panulirus ornatus
CAAATTGGAGGTGGAAAGATGGAGTGAAAAGGATTTTGTGTGATCGGGGCCTGAACATGCAGGAGGGTGAAAGGAGGGCAAGGAATAGAGTGAATTGGAGCGATGTGGTATACAGGGGTTGACGTGCTGTCAGTGGATTGAATCAAGGCATGTGAAGCGTCCGGGGTAAACCATGGAAAGCTGTGTAGGTATGTATATTTGCGTGTGTGGACGTGTGTATGTACATGTGTATGGGGGGGGTTTGGGCCATTTCTTTCGTCTGTTTCCTTGCGCTACCTCGCAATACGCGGGAGACAGCGACAAAGTAAAAAAAAAAAAAAAAAAAAAAAAAAAAAAATGATGGCATGAGCAAAATATGCCCACACTGGGACCATCTTGGGTGAAAAAAAGTACAGAAATGAGTCAGGCCTCTGTAGGTGTCTGTATACCTGAATCTGAAATGAGTAAAGCTATATGAAAAGGGAAACACGAGAGAAGGCAGAGAATTCTACAGCTCATCTGCGTGAGGGGAAAAAAAAAATATCATGACAGCCAATCCTTAAGTGGCAGGATTTTACACACAACCTGTGAAACATCAGCCAAACGAGTGTCATGGATCCAACTTGGGGGTGGGAGACACATGGGGACTACTTACAAGAAAATCAACCAAAACAATATCTATTGAACAGAAGGAAAGCACATGTTTTGCAGCATATGATAAGGGTAAGTTAATGAAAGTGCCAGAGCGTTCCTTACTTGAGTAAATAATTAAACCCCCATAGATATGAAATAGCTGGGGAGAAAAAAATACATGGTTATGGAAAGTAGACTTTGTAATGTTAATTATGTGGGGATGCCAGGATAGAGTGGAGGTTATGGTCATGCCAACCATTTTTATGTTATTACACGGATGAACTGTGGTATAGTAAAACTGAAAAGAAAGAAACAAATGATTCTTAGAAACAGATATAAGGAGAAATTACATTTCAACACTTAAATTTTACATGGTTAATGCTTTCTTACTCTGAAATGGTGCAGATATCTGAATTGAGAGAGGAAATATGGTCAGTATGAGAAGAGAACAGGTATCAAAGAGAAGGAAAAATATGTTGAAGTACATACAGTAAAATCATCAGCATAAGAATGAATAGGGTTAGAAGGAAAATCATTTACTGAGAAAAGAAAGACAGTAGGCAATAAGACTGAACCCTGAGGTATAAAACTATTGATACAGAACTGAACCCTGAGGTATAAAACTTTTGATAAAATATTAAGTGGGAAGTCGTTCCATCAAAGACTTCTGCAATGGAAAGGCCAGACTCACTCTCGTTTTAGTCACCTTCTACGACTTACAAGGAATACATGGGAAGTACTCTTTCTCCCCATCCCAAGGCACTAAATCTTCATAACAAAGACTCACTGCTTGCTGAGCAATATTGAGGTACATTAATGAGTTTCCAATGACTCCCAAAATACAAATCAAACATATAAATATGTTAATTGTCTTTACCATAATCCCCTATCAACACAGGATAACTGAAATCAACCAATGTCAAGGCCTACAATTCAGCAAAATCACTCTCTATCTAGCATTACCAGACTCCACCTGCATGTGGCTACACTGGAGTGAAAAGCCACCTCCACTAAGGCTGTACTATCATTATAAACAAATAGGAGTATAATCTCGTGAAGGAATTTCTCACTGTAAAGAATTTCATCAATTCCCAGCTGCTTGGTAAGCATCATCAAAGTAAAAAGAACCTCATAAAGGGGTCTAAGGTTTCCATAATTCATAATCAATTTTGAGCAATCAGGGCCTGAACATACAGGAGGTTGAGAGGTGAGCAAGGACTAGAGTGAATTGGAACGATGTGGTATACCGGGGTCAACGTGCTGTCAATGGACTGAACCAGGGCATGAGAAGCATCTGGGGTAAACCATGGAAAGTTTTGTGGGGCCTTGATGTGGAGAGGGAGCCGTGGTTATGGTGCATTACACACGACAGATAGAGACTGAGTGTAAACGAATGTTGCCTTTTTGTCTGCATTCCTGGTGTTTCCTTGGTGAAGCAGGGGATAGCGATGCTGTTTTCCTATGGGGCAGGGTAGCGACAGGAATGGAAGAAGGCAAGCAAGTATGAATAGGTATACGTGTATGCAATGTTGTTTACAGGCATGTATTATTTTATTTGCTTTGTCGCTGTCTCCCGCGTTTGCGAGGTCGCGCAAGGAAACAGACGAAAGAAATGGCCCAACCCACCCCATACACATGTATATACATACACGTCCACACACACAAATATACATACCCATACATCTCAATGTACACATATATATACACACACAGACATATACATATATACACATGCACACAAGTCACACTGTCTGCCTTTATTCATTCCCATCGCCACCTCGCCACACATGGAAAAACATCCCCCCCCCCCTCATGTGTGCAATGTAGCGCTAGGAAAAGACAAAGGCCACATTCGTTCACACTCAGTCTCTAGCTGTCATGCAATAATGCCCTAAACCACAGCTCCCTTTCCATCCAGGCCCCACAAAACTTTCTATGGTTTACCCCAGACCCTTCACATGCCCTGATTCAATCCACTGACAGCACGTCGACCCCAGTATACCACATCGATCCAATTCTCTCTATTCCTTGCCCGCCTTTCACCCTCCTGCATGTTTAGGCCCCGATCACTCAAAATCTTTTTCACTCCATCTTTCCACCTCCAATTTGGTCTCCCACTTCTTGTTCCCTCCACCTCCAACACATATATCCTCTTGCTCAATCTTTCCTCACTCATTCTCTCCATGTGACCAAACCATTTCAAAACACCCTCTTCTGCTCTCTCAACCATGCTCTTCTTATTTCCACACATCTCTCTTACCCTTACATTACTTACTCAGTCAAACCACCTCACACCACACATTGTCCTCAAACATCTCATTTCCAGCACATCCACCCTCCTCCGCACTACTCTATCCATAGCCCACGCCTCGCAACCATACAACATTGTTGGAACCACTATTCCTTCAAACATACCCATTTTTGCTTTCCGAGATAATGTTCTCGACTTCCACACATTCTTCAAGGCTCCCAGGATTTTCGCCCCCTCCCCCATCCTATGATTCACTTCCGCTTCCATGGTTCCATCCGCTGCCAGATCCACTCCCAGATATCTAAAACACTTCACTTCCTCCAGTTTTTCTCCATTCAAACTTACCTCCCAATTAAATTGACCCTCAACCCTACTGTACCTAATAACTTTGCTCTTATTCACATTTACTCTTAACTTTCTTCTTTCACACACTTTACCAAACTCAGTCACCAGCTTCTGCAGTTTCTCACATGAATCAGCCACCAGCGCTGTATCATCAGCGAACAACAACTGACTCACTTCCCAAGCTGTCTCATCCCCATATACATATGCATGTATATGTATGTATATGTTGATATGTATATGTGCATATGTGGGTGTCTATGTACATACGTGTGTTATGAGTGGATGGCCCATTCTTCATCTGTTTCCTGGCACAACCTTGCTGACACGGGACACAGCAATTATGTATAATAAAATGAAAAAAGAAAAATAAAATAATTTTTTTTTCCGCTGTCTCCCATGTTTGCGAGGAAGCACAAGGAAACAGACAAAAGAAATGGCCCAACCCACCCACATACATATGTATATACATACACGTCCACACACGCAAATATACATACCTATACATCTCAACGTACACATATATATACACACACAGACATATACATATATACACATGTACATAATTCATACTGCTGCCTTTATTTATTCCCTTCGCCACCTCGCCACACATGGAATAACATCCCCTTCCCCCTCATGTGTGCGAGGTAGTGCTAGGAAAAGACAACAAAGACCCCATTTGTTCACACTCAGTCTCTAGCTGTCATGTAATAATGCCCGAAACCACAGCTCCCTTTCCACATCCAGGCCCCACAGAAATTTCCATGGTTTACCCCAGACGCTTCACATGCCCACTGACAGCATGTTGACCCCGGTATACCACATCGTTCCAATTCACTCTATTCCTTGCACACCTTTCACCCTCCTGCATGTTCAGGCCTCGATCATTCAAAATCTTTTTCACTCCATCCTTCCACCTCCAATTTGGTCTCCCACTTCTCATTCCCTCCACCTCTTGACATATATATCCTCTTTGTCAATCTCTCCTCGCTCATTCTCTCCATGTGACCAAACCATTTCAAAATACCCTCCTCTGCTCTCTCAACCATGCTCTTTTTATTACTGCAAATCTCTCTTAACCTATTATTACTTACTAGATCAAACCACCTCACACCACATATCGTCCTCAAACATCTCATTTCCAGCACATCCACCCTCCTCCGCACAACTCTATCTATAGCCCACGCCTCGCAACCATACAACATTGTTGAAACCACTATTCCTTCAAACATACCCATTTTTGCTTTCCGAGATAATGTTCTCGACTTCCACACATTCTTCAACACTCCCAGAATTTTCGCCCCCTCCCCCACCCTATGACTCACTTCCGCTTCCATGGTTCCATCCACTGCCAGATCCACTCCCAGATATCTAAAACACTTCACTTCCTCCAGTTTTTCTCCATTCAAACTAACCTTCCAATTGACTTGACCCTCAACCCTACTGTACCTAATAACCTTGCTCTTATTCACATTTACTCTCAACTTTCTTCTTTCACACACTTTACCAAACTTAGTCACCAGCTTCTGCAGTTTCTCTCATGAATCAGCCACCAGCGCTGTATCATCAGCGAACAACAACTGACTCACTTCCCAAGCTCTCTCATCCACAACAGACTGCACACTTGCCCCCCCTTTCCAAAACTCTTGCATTCACCTCCCTAACAACCCCATCCATAAACAAATCAAACAACCATGGAGACATCACACACCCCTGCCACAAACCTACATTCACTGAGAACCAATCACTTTCCTCTCTTCCTACACGTACACATGCCTTACATCCTCAATTAAAACTTTTCACTGCTTCTAACAACTTGCCTCCCACACCATATATTATCAATACCTTCCACAGAGCATCTCTATCAACTCCATCATATGCCTTCTCCAGATCCATAAATGCTACATACAAATCCATTTGCTTTTCTAAGTATTTCTCACATACATTCTTCAAAGCAAACACCTGATCCACACATCCTCTACCACTTCTGAAACCACATTGCTCTTCCCCAATCTGATGCTCTGTACATGCCTTCACCCTCTCAATCAATACCTTCCAATATAATTTACCAGGAATACTCAACAAATTTATACCTCTGCAATTTGAGCACTCACCTTAGTCCCCTTTACCTTTATACAATGGCACTATGCAAGCATTCCGCCAATCCTCAGGCACCTCACCATGAATCATATTTATTTATTTTTTTTTATTATACTTTGTCGCTGTCTCCTGCGTTTGCGAGGTAGCGCAAGGAAACAGACGAAAGAAATGGCCCAAACCCCCCCCATACACATGTATATACATACGTCCACACACACAAATATACATACCTACACAGCTTTCCATGGTTTACCCCAGACGCTTCACATGCCTTGATTCAATCCACTGACAGCACGTCAACCCCGGTATACCACATCGCTCCAATTCACTCTATTCCTTGCCCTCCTTCCACCCTCCTGCATGTTCAGGCCCCGATCACACAAAACCTTTTTCACTCCATCTTTCCACCTCCAATTTGGTCTCCCTTTTCTCCTCGTTCCCTCCACCTCCAACACATATATCCTCTTGGTCAATCTTTCCTCACTCATTCTCTCCATGTGCCCAAACCACTTCAAAACACCCTCTCCTGCTCTCTCAACCACGCTCTTTTTATTTCCACACATCTCTCTTACCCTTACGTTACTCACTCGATCAAACCACCTCACACCACACATTGTCCTCAAACATCTCATTTCCAGCACATCCATCCTCCTGCGCACAACTCTATCCATAGCCCACGCCTCGCAACCATACAACATTGTTGGAACCACTATTCCTTCAAACATACCCATTTTTGCTTTCCGAGATAATGTTCTCGACTTCCACACATTCTTCAAGGCCCCCAGAATTTTCGCCCCCTCCCCCACCCTATGATCCACTTCCTTACCAACCAGTCAACGATACAGTCACCCCCTATTTTAATAAATTCCACTGCAATACCATCCAAACCTGCTGCCTTTCCGGCTTTCATCTTCTGCAAAGCTTTTACTACCTCTTCTCTGTTTACCAAATCATTTTCCCTAACCCTCTCACTTTGCACACCACCTCGACCAAAACACCCTATATTTGCCACTCTATCGTCAAACACATTCAACAAACCTTCAAAATACTAACTCCATCTCCTTCTCACATCACCACTACTTGTTATCACCTCCCCATTAGCCACCTTCACTGAAGTTCCCATTTGTTCCATTGTCTTATGCACTTTACCTACTTCCAAAACATCTTTTTATTCCTCCTAAAATTGAATGATACTCTCACCCTAACTCTCATTTGTCCTCTTTTTCACTTCTTGCACCTTTCTCTTGACCTCATGCCTCTTTCTTTTATACATATCCCAATCATTTGCATTATTTCCCTGCAAAAATTGTCCAAATGCCTCTCTCTTCTCTTTCACTAATAATCTTACTTCTTCATCCCACCACTCACTACCCTTTCTAATCTGCCCACCTCCCACGCTTCGCATGCCACAAGCATCTTTTGCGCAAGCCATCACTGATTCCCTAAATACATCCCATTCCTATACCACTCCCCTTACCTCCTTAGTTCTCAACTTTTTCCATTCTGTACTAGTCTCTCCTGGTACTTCCTCACACAAGTCTCCTTCCCAAGCTCACTTACTCTCACCACTCTCTTCACCCCAACATTCTCTCTTCTTTTCTGAAAACCTCTACAAATCTTCACCTTCGCCTCCACAAGATAATGATCAGACCTCCCTCCAGTTGCACCTCTCAGCACCTCAGGTTTGCTGCAGGGGTGTGTGATGTCTCCATGGTTGTTTAATTCATATATGGATGGGGTTGTTAGGAAGGTGAATGCAAGAGTTTTGCAAAGAGGGGCAAGTATGCAGTCTGTTATGGATGAGAGAGCTTGGGAAGTCAGTTGTTGTTCGCTGATGATACAGCACTGTTGGCTGATTCATGTGAAACTGCAGAAGTTGGTGACTGAGTTTGGTAAAGTATGTGAAAGAAGAAAGTTAAGAGTAAATGTGAATAAGAGCAAGGTTATTAGGCACAGGAGGGTTGAGGGTCAAGTCAACTGGGAGGTAAGTTTGAATGGAGAAAAACTAGAGGAAGTGAAGTGTTTTAGATATCTGGGAGTGGATTTGGAGGAAGGTGGAACCATGGAAGCAGAAGTGATTCATAGGGTGGGGGAGGGGGCGAAAATTCTGGGAGCCTTGAAGAATGTGTGGAAGTCGAGAGCATTATCTCCGAAAGCAAAAATGGGTATGTTTGAAGGAATAGTGGTTCCAACAATGTTGTATGGTTGCGAGGCTTGGGTTATGGATAGAGTTGTGCGCAGGAGGGTGGATGTGCTGGAAATGAGATGTTTGAGGACAATATGTGGTGTGAGGTGGTTTGATCGAGTAAGTAATAATAGAGCAAGAGAGATGTGTGGAAATAAAAAGAGTGTGGTTGAGAGAGCAATGGTTTGAAATGGTTTGGTCACATGGAGAGAATGAGTGATGAAAGACTGACAAAGAGGATATATGTCAAGAGGTGGAGGGAACGAGGAGAAGTGGGAGACCAAATTGGACGTGGAAAGATGGAGTGAATAAGATTTTGAGTGATCAGGGCCTGAACATGCAGGAGGGTGAAAGGCGTGCAAGGAATACAGTGAATTGGAACGATGTGGTATATCGGGGTTGACGTGCTGTCAATGGATTGAACCAGGGCATGTGAAGCGTCTGGGGTAAACCATGGAAAGTTCTGTGGGGTCTGGATGTGGAAAGGGAGCTGTGGTTTCGGTGCATTATTAAATGACAGCTAGAGACTGAGTGTGAACAAATGGGGCCCTTGTTGTCTTTTCCTAGCACTACCTCGCACCCATGAGGGGGAGGTGGATGTTATTTCATGTGTGGCGAGGTGGCGATGGGAATGAATAAGGGCAGACAGTATGAATTATGTACATGTGTATATATGTATATGTCTGTGTGTATATATATGTATACGTTGAGATGTATAGGTATGTAATATTTGAGTGTGGACGTGTATGTATATACATGTGTATGTGGGTGGGTTGAGGCTAACGCGGGAGACAGCGACAAAGCAAAATAAATAAATAAATATAAAGAACCCATAGCTCACATATACATATAGATATCAACGTATACATACATATACGTACACAGACAAATACATATACACACATGTACATACTCGCTGCTTTCATCCGTTCCTGTCACTACCCTGTCACCAACCCCCATAAATACATATATATACATAAATGCCCTTACATATACATATACATATACATACACAGACAAAGCCACATATACAGATGTACATATTCATACTAGTTGCCTTCATCCATTCCTGTCACTACTCTGCAAACACAGGAAACCCCCCTCCCCCAAATAGCATGGCATCACCAGACAAAAATGGCCACATTTGTTCACACTCAATCCCTAGCTGTCATGTGCAATGCACCAAAACCACAGCTCCCTTTCCACATCCAGGCCCCACAAGACACTTCACGTGCCCTGGTTCAACCCACTGACAGCACGTCGACCCCGGTATACCACATCGTTCCAGTTCACTCTATTCCTTGCATGCCTTTCACCCTCCTGCATATTCAGGCCCCAATTGCTGAAAATCTTTTTCATTCCATCCTTCTACCTCCAGTATGGTCTCCCACTTCTCCTCGTTCCCTCCACCTCTTGACACATATATCCTCTGTCAATCTTTCCTCACTCATTCTCTTCATGTGACCAAACCATTTCAAAACACCCTCTGCTGCTCTCTCAACCACACTCTTTTTATTACCATACATCTCTCTTATACTTTCATTACTTATCCAATCAAACCACCTCACAACACATATTGTCCTCAAACATCTCATTTCCAACACATCCATCCTCTCCCACACAACTCTATCTATAGCCCACGCCTCGCAACCATATAACATTGTTGAAACCACTATTCCTTCAAACATACCCTTTTCAACTTTCTGAGATAATGTTCTAGACTTCCACACAATTTTCACCGCTCCCACAACTTTCACCCCCTTCCCTACTCTGTGACTCACTTCCGCTTCCATGGTTCCATCTGCTGCCAAATTCACTCCAAGATATCTAAAACACTTCACTTCCTCCAGTTTTTCTACATTCAAACTTACCTCCCAATTGACTTGTCCCTCAACCCTATTGTACCTAATAACCTTGTTCTTATTCACATTTACTCTCAGCTTTCTTCTTTCACACACTTTACCAAACTCAGTCACCAACTTCTGCAGTTTCTCACCCGAATCAGCCACCAGCGCTGTATCATCAGCGAACAACTGACTCACTTCCCAAGCTCTCATCCACAACAGACTGCATACTTGCTCCTCTACCCAAAACTCTTCCATTCACCCCCCTAACAGCCCCATCCATAAACAAATTAAACAACCATGGAGACATCACACACCCCTGCCACAAACCAACATTCACTGAGAACCAACCACTTTCCTCTCTTCCTACTCGTACAAGTGCATTATATCCTTGATAAAAACTTTTCACTGCTGCTAGCAACTTGCCTTCCACACCATATATTCTTAATACCTTCCACAGAGCATCTCTTATCAACTCTATTATATGCCTTCTCCAGATCCATAAATGCTACATACAAATCCATTTGTTTTTCCAAGTATTTCCCTCATACATTCTTCAAATTCAGATTGAGGAAGAGCAGTGTGGTTTCAGAAGTGGTAGAGGATGTGTAGGTCAGGTGTTTGCTTTAAAGAATGAATATGTACTTGAGTATATACGTATATGTCTGTGTATGTACATGTAAGCATACGTTGAAATGTATGTATGTATATGTGCATGTATGGGCATTCATTTATATACATGTGTATGTGGGTGGGCTGGGCCATTCCTCCTTCGTTTCCTTGTGCTACCTAATTGATGCGGGAGATGGCGATTAAGTATAATAATAATATAATGTGTGATGTTTAGTATATAGTTTTGAAACAGTTTATGCATACTTCTTGGCCTCCATAACCTAACTAGCTACTTTCACAATCAATAATTAAACCTGAATATGTAATCTGATAAATAGCAGAGCGATGTTGTTCCTAACCAGCAAATCAGAATTACTCCATATATGTTTATGCCATTTTAGGAGCATTGTATGCCTGGCAGTGTTGCAGCCTGAACATTCATCAGTCAGATAATTTCACCACACATGAGTAATATGTAAATAAATCTAAAAAAAATTCAGGTAAACTTTTGAATAGCAAAAATTTTTTCATCAAATTTATTGAAAATTGCCACATTGAGGGACATACTAAATATCTTGAGATGTCATAGTCAATCAGTTGGGAGTTAAAACCGATTGGGAAAAAGTGGTATATCATGGCCATAATTTGTAATCTATAATTTGATGATGCTTCATATTCTGACACTTCGTGTACTTTTATGGAGAGCAAATATACTCTCGCACATATCCCCATATATAAAACTTTAAACCACAATAAACAAAACAAAAAGAAATAGCTTTTAAAACTAAGCTATAAATTATTTTATATTTATTATACTTTGTCGCTGTCTCCCGCGTTTGCGAGGTAGCGCAAGGAAACAGACGAAAGAAATGGCCCAACCCCCCCCCCATACACATGTATATACATACGTCCACACACGCAAATATACATACCTACACAGCTTTCCATGGTTTACCCAGACGCTTCACATGCCTTGATTCAATCCACTGACAGCACGTCAACCCCGGTATACCACATCGCTCCAATTCACTCTATTCCTTGCCCTCCTTTCACCCTCCTGCATGTTCAGGCCCCGATCCCACAAAATCTTTTTCACTCCATCTTTCCACCTCCAATTTGGTCTCCCTCTTCTCCTCGTTCCCTCCACCTCCAACACATATATCCTCTTGGTCAATCTTTCCTCACTCATTCTCTCCATGTGCCCAAACCACTTCAAAACACCCTCTTCTGCTCTCTCAACCACGCTCTTTTTATTTCCACACATCTCTCTTACCCTTACGTTACTTACTCGATCAAACCACCTCACACCACACATTGTCCTCAAACATCTCATTTCCAGCACATCCATCCTCCTGCGCACAACTCTATCCATAGCCCACGCCTCGCAACCATACAACATTGTTGGAACCACTATTCCTTCAAACATTCCCATTTTTGCTTTCCGAGATAATGTTCTCGACTTCCACACATTCTTCAAGGCTCCCAGAATTTTCGCCCCCTCCCCCACCCTATGATCCACTTCCGCTTCCATGGTTCCATCCGCTGCCAGATCCACTCCCAGATATCTAAAACACTTCACTTCCTCCAGTTTTTCTCCATTCAAACTCACCTCCCAATTGACTTGACCCTCAACCCTACTGTACCTAATAACCTTGCTCTTATTCACATTTACTCTTAACTTTCTTCTATAAATAGCCCATGGAATAAAATAGCCTTAGTTCAATGGGCAGACAGAAAAAAAAATCAAAACATAGATTATTTTGTACTGCTAATGATGAATATGACAACTACACTGCAAGGAATACAGCACATTAGTAATGTGCGAAAATTAGGCAAAAATGAAATATGATACACAATGATTTTCAGCAGTTTACATGTACAATCCCAGTATTCATAACCTGAGCTTTTCTATAATAAAGCACTACTAAAATGTGCTGCATCATGATACTAAGAAGATACTCAAGCTTCTAATCTGATAACACTTATCCATATGACACTAATAAAATCTTCATCATTTCTTGTCCACCCTACTGTGTTTCATAGACAATTAACTAAACGGGATAGATTATGGCTTTACACAAACTGTTATTACTATTTTTTTCATGGACAAAAAGAATACCATAAAACTATGCAGTCTGTTGGAGTTACATTTTTGCAGAATACAACAAATGGGTACTAAAGCAATACTTTGCATTACCTGTTCCCTGTACATTAAAATCTCCCTCTCATCATCAGCAAAAGAGCAAATAACTTACCATTAGTAGACAGTAAAAAGTGCGCTGGATTTTTCCTCTTCAGCCATCTAATTTTGTTGATTTTTTCCTCAATTTCTAAAGATTTAAGATAGTCAAACTCTGGTTCATGGCTCTGGAAGGTGCTGTAAACATTATACTCGCCCCTCCGAGGATGACAGTTTTTAGACTGTTGACAAAGAAAAATTATCTATGAGCTACAAATGTCAAATCTATACTGTATAGGTATTAGTACTTTGAAATAGTATGACAAAATGTCCACTGAAATTCCTTTAAACCACATGTCAAGTTAAACTCTCTCTCTCTCTCTCTCTCTCTCTCTCTCTCTCTCTCTCTCTCTCTCTCTCTCTCTCTCTCTCACCAGACAACTCAGTCCTGGGCCAATCAGGCCTCCTGTTGTCTGCTTTTCTCATGTAAACCCATACTATCTCAGGGCCCTTCGTATACATAAACTCTGCTGCTTCCCTCATCATCTTCCTTCTCTCATATCTATCTTTGCTGTTCAACCTCTTTTTTACCCAAAAGCCTCTCCCATCCTAGAAAGGCAATATCAGGAACAAATGAACAATGTTCTCATTTCAACACATCATCAGTACCGTATGTTACTTGATATATGTCGTACTGATATATTTCTACCTTCACTTCTTTTTTTTTCAAGAAACAGGTTCATCTGAATGTGATCTACACCAAATATCAAAATTCTTAGACAAATATCAGTACTTAACCCTTGATGCCTGGAGCCATTGTATGATGAAGCTGGTACCTGGAGTAATCATATGATGATTCCCATTGCAGTTGCCTGTAGTAATCAAGTAGCAGGTACCTGAAGTCATCATATAATGGTTCACATAAGAGATGGCCAGAGTCAGCATATGACAATTCACGAAGCAGTTGTCTGAAGCATCATATGGTGATTCACGAGGCAAGTGCCTGGAGTCATCACATGATGATTCACACTGCATGTACCTGGAGGTATCATGAGTGCATATAATGATTCACGAAGCAGGTGCCTGGGAGGGAATCTTGTGATGATTCACGTGCCAGGAGTCGTCATATGTTAATTCACACTGAAGGTACCTCGAGTCATGATGATTCAAGTAGCAAGTGCCTCAAGCCATCATATGATAATTCGCGCAGCAGGTGCCAAGAGTCAACTTACGACTGCTAATTTCTGTGCACTTTATTTTGAACAACCCACCAAAATCCTGACATCTGTGCAGCTGCTAAGGGTTTCTTGGTTACCACAGTTGCTTATTACAGTAACAACTTTTCACTAAATAAAGCGCTGAAGAGTAATTATATACTTGCAAATATATGTCAGTGCCTGAGGACTGACGGAATGCATGCATAGTACCACTGTACAAAGGCAAATGGGATAAAGGTGAGTGTTCAAATTACATAGGTAAAAGTCTGTTGAGTATTCCTGGGAAATTATAAGTGAGGGTACTACTGATTGAGAGGGTGAAGGAATGTACAGAGCATCAGATTGGGGAAGGGAAGTGGTAGAGATGTATGGAGTAGGTGTTTGCTTTGAAGAATGTGTGAGAAATACTTAGAAAAACAGATAGATTTGTTTGTAGCATTCATAGATCTGGAGAGGGCATATGACAGAGATGCTCTGTGGAAGGTATTAAGAATATATGGTGTGGGAGGAAAGTTGCTAGAAGCAGTGTAAGTTTTTATGTAGGATGTAAGGCATGTGTGCAAGTAGGAAGAGAGGAAAGTGATTGGTTCCCAATGAATGTCGATTTGCAACAAGGGTGCGTGATGTCTCCATGGTTATTTAATTTGTTTATGGATAGGGTTGCTAGGGAGGTGAATGCAAGTGTATTGGAGAAGGGGCAAGTATGCAGTCTGTTGTGGATGAGAGAGCTTGGGAAATAAGTTAGTATTTGTTTGCTGATGATACAACACTGGTGGCAGAATCAGGTGAGAAACTGCAAAAGTTGGTTACTGAGTTTGGTAAAGTTAGTGGAAGAAGAAAGCTGAGAGTAAATGTGAAAACAAGAGCAAGGTTATTAGGTTCAGTAGGGTTGAGGGACAAGTAAATTGGGAGGTAAGTTTTAATGGGAAAAAAACTGGAGGAAGTGAAGTGTTTTAGATAACTGGGAGTGGATTTGGCAGCGGATGGAACCATGGAAGCGGAAGGGAGTCACAGGGTGGGAGAGGGGGCAAAGGTTCTGGGAGCATTAATGAATGTGTGGAAGGCAAGAACGTTATCTCTGAAAGCAAAAAGGGTACCTTTGAAGGCATAGTGGTTCCAATAATGTTATATGGTTGTGAAGCACTGGCTACAGATAGGGTTGTGTGGAAGAGGGTGGATGTGTTGGAAATGAGATGGTTGAAGACAATATGTGGTGTGAGGTGGTTTGATCAAGTAAGTAACTAAAGGTAAGAGAGCTGTGTAGTAATAAAAAGAGTGTGGTTGAGAGAGCAGAAGAGGGTGTATTGAAATGGTTTGGTCACATGGAGAGAATGAGTGAGGAAAGATTGACACAAAGAGGATATATGTGTCAGAGGTGGAGGAAATGAGGAGAAGTGGTAGACCAAATTAGAGGTGGAAGGATGGAGTGAAAAAGATTTTGAGCTACTAGGGCCTGAACATACAGGAGGGTGAGAGGCGTGCAAGGAATAAAGTGAATTGAAACGATGTGGTATACCGGGGTCGATGTGCTGCCAATGGATTGAACCAGGGCATGTGAATTGTCTGGGGTAAACCATGGAAAGGTTTGTGGGGCCTGGATGTGGAAAGGAAACTGTGGTTTCGGTCCACTACACATGACAGATTGAGACCAAGTGTGAACGAATGTGACCTTTGTTGTCTTTTTCTAGTGCTACCTCGCACACATGCGGGGGGAGGGGGTGCCATTTCATGTGTGGTGGTGTGGCGGCGGAAATGGATGAAGGCAGCACGTATGTATATGTACATGTGTATATATGTATATGTCTGTGTATGTATATGTATGTATATGTAAAAATGTATACGTACGTATATGTGCGTGAGTGAATGCAGGTGGGTATGGCCATTCTTTCGTCTGTTTCCTTGCGCTACCTCCCTAACATCGGAAACAGCGGCAAAGTATAATAAAAATATACATATCTCTGGATACAGGTGAGAAACAATACTACCAATGCATTCCCCATGTGTCATGGAAGGTGACTAAAGGGGACGGGAGTGGAGGGCTAGAAACCCTCCCCTCCTTATATTTTAACTTCATAAAAGGGGAAACAGAAGGAATCATGCAGGGAGTGCTCATCCTCCTCAAAGGCTCAGATTGGGGTGTCTAAATGTGTGTGGATGTAGCCAAGGTGTGTGAGGAAAGGAACCTTGATGTTTTGGCTCTGAGTGAAACGAAGCTCAAAGGTAAAGGGGAAAAGTGGTTTGGGAATGTTTTGGGAGTAAAGTCAAGGGTTGATGAGAGGACATGAGCAAAGGAAGGAGTAGCACTACTCCTGAAGCAGTCGTGGGAGTATGTGATATAGTGAAGAAAGTAAACTCTAGATTAATATGGGTAAAACTGAAAGTGGATGGAGAGAGATGGGTGATTATTGGTGCCTATGCACCTGGGCATGTGAAGAAAGATCATGAGAGGCAAGTGTTTTGGGAGCAGATGAGTGAGTGTGTTAGCAGCTTTGATACACGCGACTGGGTAATAGTGATTGGTGACTTGAATGCAAAGGTGAGCAATGTGGCAGTGATGGTATAATTGGCATACATGGGGTGTTCAGTGTTGTAAAGGGAAATGGTGGAGAGCTTGTAGATTTGTGTGCTGAAAAAAGACTGGTGATTGGGAATACCTGGCTTAAAAAGAGAGATATATATAAGTATAAGTGAATGTTGGGGTGAAGAGGGTGGTGAGAGTAAGTGAGCTTGAGAAGGAGACCTGTGTGAGGAAGTACCAGGAGAGACTGAGTACAGAATGGAAAAAGGTGAGAACAATGGAAGTAAGGGGAGTGGGGGAGGAATGGGATGTATTTAGGGAATCAGTGATGGATTGCGCAAAAGATGCTTGTGGCATGAGAAGAGTGGGAGGTGGGTTGATTAGAAAGGGTAGTGAGTGGTGGGATGAAGAAGTAAGAGTATTAGTGAAAGAGAAGAGAGAGGCATTTGGACGATTTTTGCAGGGAAAAAATGCAATTGAGTGGGAGATGTATAAAAGAAAGAGACAGAGGTCAAGAGAAAGGTGCAAGAGGTGAAAAAAAGGGCAAATGAGAGTTGGGGTGAGAGAGTATCATTAAATTTTAGGGAGAATAAAAAGATGTTCTGGAAGGAGGTAAATAAAGTGCGTAAGACAAGGGAGCAAATGGGAACTTCAGTGAAGGGCGCAAATGGGGAGGTGATAACAAGTAGTGGTGATGTGAGAAGGAGATGGAGTGAGTATTTTGAAGGTTTGTTGAATGTGTTTGATGATAGAGTGGCAGATATAGGGTGTTTTGGTCGAGGTGGTGTGCAAAGTGAGAGGGTTAGGGAAAATGATTTGGTAAACAGAGAAGAGGTAGTGAAAGCTTTGCGGAAGATGAAAGCCAGCAAGGCAGCAGGTTTGGATGGTATTGCAGTGGAATTTATTAAAAAAGGGGGTGACTGTATTGTTGACTGGTTGGTAAGGTTATTTAATGTATGTATGACTCATGGTGAGGTGCCTGAGGATTGGCGGAATGCGTGCATAGTGCCACTGTACAAAGGCAAAGGGGATAAGAGTGAGTGCTCAAATTACAGAGGTATAAGTTTGTTGAGTATTCCTGGTAAATTATATGGGAGGGTATTGATTGAGAGGGTGAAGGCATGTACAGAGCATCAGATTGGGGAAGAGCAGTGTGGTTTCAGAAGTGGTAGAGGATGTGTGGATCAGGTGTTTGCTTTGAAGAATGTATGTGAGAAATACTTAGAAAAGCAAATGGATTTGTATGTAGCATTTATGGATCTGGAGAAGGCATATGATAGAGTTGATAGAGATGCTCTGTGGAAGGTATTAAGAATATATGGTATGGGAGGAAAGTTGTTAGAAGCAGTGAAAAGTTTTTATCGAGGATGTAAGGCATGTGTACGTGTAGGAAGAGAGGAAAGTGATTGGTTCTCAGTGAATGTAGGTTTGCGGCAGGGGTGTGTGATGTCTCCATGGTTGTTTAATTTGTTTATGGATGGGGTTGTTAGGGAGGTAAATGCAAGAGTTTTGGAAAGAGGGGCAAGTATGAAGTCTGTTGGGGATGAGAGAGCTTGGGAAGTGAGTCAGTTGTTGTTCGCTGATGATACAGCGCTGGTGGCTGATTCATGTGAGAAACTGCAGAAGCTGGTGACTGAGTTTGGAAAAGTGTGTGGAAGAAGAAAGTTAAGAGTAAATGTAAATAAGAGCAAGGTTATTAGGTACAGTAGGGTTGAGGGTCAAGTCAATTGGGAGGTGAGTTTGAATGGAGAAAAACTGGAGGAAGTGAAGTGTTTTAGATATCTGGGAGTGGATCTGGCAGCAGATGGAACCATGGAAGCGGAAGTGGATCATAGGGTGGGGGAGGGGGCGAAAATCCTGGGAGCCTTGAAAAATGTGTGGAAGTCGAGAACATTATCTCGGAAAGCAAAAATGGGTATGTTTGAAGGAATAGTGGTTCCAACAATGTTGTATGGTTGCGAGGCGTGGGCTATGGATAGAGTTGTGCGCAGGAGGATGGATGTGCTGGAAATGAGATGTTTGAGGACAATGTGTGGTGTGAGGTGGTTTGATCGAGTGAGTAACGTAAGGGTAAGAGAGATGTGTGGAAATAAAAAGAGCGTGGTTGAGAGAGCAGAAGAGGGTGTTTTGAAGTGGTTTGGGCACATGGAGAGGATGAGTGAGGAAAGATTGACCAAGAGGATATATGTGTCGGAGGTGGAGGGAACAAGGAGAAGAGGGAGACCAAATTGGAGGTGGAAAGATGGAGTGAAAAAGATTTTGTGTGATCGGGGCCTGAACATGCAGGAGGGTGAAAGGAGGGCAAGGAATAGAGTGAATTGGAGCGATGTGGTATACCGGGGTTGACTTGCTGTCAGTGGATTGAAGCAAGACATGTGAATTGTCTGGGGTAAACCATGGAAAGGTTTGTGGGGCCTGGATGTGGAAAGGGAACTGTGGTTTCGGTCCACTACACATGACAGATTGAGACCAAGTGTGAACGAATGTGACCTTTGTTGTCTTTTTCTAGTGCTACCTCGCACACATGCGGGGGGAGGGGGTGCCATTTCATGTGTGGTGGTGTGGCGGCGGAAATGGATGAAGGCAGCACGTATGTATATGTACATGTGTATATATGTATATGTCTGTGTATGTATATGTATGTATATGTAAAAATGTATACGTACGTATATGTGCGTGAGTGAATGCAGGTGGGTATGGCCATTCTTTCGTCTGTTTCCTTGCGCTACCTCCCTAACATCGGAAACAGCGGCAAAGTATAATAAAAATATATATATCTCTGGATACAGGTGAGAAACAATACTACCAATGCATTCCCCATGTGTCATGGAAGGTGACTAAAGGGGACGGGAGTGGAGGGCTAGAAACCCTCCCCTCCTTATATTTTAACTTCATAAAAGGGGAAACAGAAGGAATCATGCAGGGAGTGCTCATCCTCCTCAAAGGCTCAGATTGGGGTGTCTAAATGTGTGTGGATGTAGCCAAGGTGTGTGAGGAAAGGAACCTTGATGTTTTGGCTCTGAGTGAAACGAAGCTCAAAGGTAAAGGGGAAAAGTGGTTTGGGAATGTTTTGGGAGTAAAGTCAAGGGTTGATGAGAGGACATGAGCAAAGGAAGGAGTAGCACTACTCCTGAAGCAGTCGTGGGAGTATGTGATATAGTGAAGAAAGTAAACTCTAGATTAATATGGGTAAAACTGAAAGTGGATGGAGAGAGATGGGTGATTATTGGTGCCTATGCACCTGGGCATGTGAAGAAAGATCATGAGAGGCAAGTGTTTTGGGAGCAGATGAGTGAGTGTGTTAGCAGCTTTGATACACGCGACCTGGGTAATAGTGATTGGTGACTTGAATGCAAAGGTGAGCAATGTGGCAGTGATGGTATAATTGGCATACATGGGGTGTTCAGTGTTGTAAAGGGAAATGGTGGAGAGCTTGTAGATTTGTGTGCTGAAAAAAGACTGGTGATTGGGAATACCTGGCTTAAAAAGAGAGATATATATAAGTATAAGTGAATGTTGGGGTGAAGAGGGTGGTGAGAGTAAGTGAGCTTGAGAAGGAGACCTGTGTGAGGAAGTACCAGGAGAGACTGAGTACAGAATGGAAAAAGGTGAGAACAATGGAAGTAAGGGGAGTGGGGGAGGAATGGGATGTATTTAGGGAATCAGTGATGGATTGCGCAAAAGATGCTTGTGGCATGAGAAGAGTGGGAGGTGGGTTGATTAGAAAGGGTAGTGAGTGGTGGGATGAAGAAGTAAGAGTATTAGTGAAAGAGAAGAGAGAGGCATTTGGACGATTTTTGCAGGGAAAAAATGCAATTGAGTGGGAGATGTATAAAAGAAAGAGACAGAGGTCAAGAGAAAGGTGCAAGAGGTGAAAAAAAGGGCAAATGAGAGTTGGGGTGAGAGAGTATCATTAAATTTTAGGGAGAATAAAAAGATGTTCTGGAAGGAGGTAAATAAAGTGCGTAAGACAAGGGAGCAAATGGGAACTTCAGTGAAGGGCGCAAATGGGGAGGTGATAACAAGTAGTGGTGATGTGAGAGGAGATGGAGTGAGTATTTTGAAGGTTTGTTGAATGTGTTTGATGATAGAGTGGCAGATATAGGGTGTTTTGGTCGAGGTGGTGTGCAAAGTGAGAGGGTTAGGGAAAATGATTTGGTAAACAGAGAAGAGGTAGTGAAAGCTTTGCGGAAGATGAAAGCCAGCAAGGCAGCAGGTTTGGATGGTATTGCAGTGGAATTTATTAAAAAAGGGGGTGACTGTATTGTTGACTGGTTGGTAAGGTTATTTAATGTATGTATGACTCATGGTGAGGTGCCTGAGGATTGGCGGAATGCGTGCATAGTGCCACTGTACAAAGGCAAAGGGGATAAGAGTGAGTGCTCAAATTACAGAGGTCTAAGTTTGTTGAGTATTCCTGGTAAATTATATGGGAGGGTATTGATTGAGAGGGTGAAGGCATGTACAGAGCATCAGATTGGGGAAGAGCAGTGTGGTTTCAGAAGTGGTAGAGGATGTGTGGATCAGGTGTTTGCTTTGAAGAATGTATGTGAGAAATACTTAGAAAAGCAAATGGATTTGTATGTAGCATTTATGGATCTGGAGAAGGCATATGATAGAGTTGATAGAGATGCTCTGTGGAAGGTATTAAGAATATATGGTGTGGGAGGAAAGTTGTTAGAAGCAGTGAAAAGTTTTTATCGAGGATGTAAGGCATGTGTACGTGTAGGAAGAGAGGAAAGTGATTGGTTCTCAGTGAATGTAGGTTTGCGGCAGGGGTGTGTGATGTCTCCATGGTTGTTTAATTTGTTTATGGATGGGGTTGTTAGGGAGGTAAATGCAAGAGTTTTGGAAAGAGGGGCAAGTATGAAGTCTGTTGGGGATGAGAGAGCTTGGGAAGTGAGTCAGTTGTTGTTCGCTGATGATACAGCGCTGGTGGCTGATTCATGTGAGAAACTGCAGAAGCTGGTGACTGAGTTTGGAAAAGTGTGTGGAAGAAGAAAGTTAAGAGTAAATGTAAATAAGAGCAAGGTTATTAGGTACAGTAGGGTTGAGGGTCAAGTCAATTGGGAGGTGAGTTTGAATGGAGAAAAACTGGAGGAAGTGAAGTGTTTTAGATATCTGGGAGTGGATCTGGCAGCAGATGGAACCATGGAAGCGGAAGTGGATCATAGGGTGGGGGAGGGGGCGAAAATCCTGGGAGCCTTGAAAAATGTGTGGAAGTCGAGAACATTATCTCGGAAAGCAAAAATGGGTATGTTTGAAGGAATAGTGGTTCCAACAATGTTGTATGGTTGCGAGGCGTGGGCTATGGATAGAGTTGTGCGCAGGAGGATGGATGTGCTGGAAATGAGATGTTTGAGGACAATGTGTGGTGTGAGGTGGTTTGATCGAGTGAGTAACGTAAGGGTAAGAGAGATGTGTGGAAATAAAAAGAGCGTGGTTGAGAGAGCAGAAGAGGGTGTTTTGAAGTGGTTTGGGCACATGGAGAGGATGAGTGAGGAAAGATTGACCAAGAGGATATATGTGTCGGAGGTGGAGGGAACAAGGAGAAGAGGGAGACCAAATTGGAGGTGGAAAGATGGAGTGAAAAAGATTTTGTGTGATCGGGGCCTGAACATGCAGGAGGGTGAAAGGAGGGCAAGGAATAGAGTGAATTGGAGCGATGTGGTATACCGGGGTTGACATGCTGTCAGTGGATTGAAGCAAGACATGTGAAGCGTCTGGGGTAAACCATGGAAAGCTGTGTAGGTATGTATATTTGCGTGTGTGGACGTATGTATATACATGTGTATGGGGGGGGGGGGTGGGCCATTTCTTTCGTCTGTTTCCTTGCGCTACCTCGCAAACGCGGGAGACAGCGACAAAGTATAATAAAAAAAAAATATATATATAAGTATACATGTGTAAGTAGGAGAGATGGCCAGAGCATAACTGGATTACATGTTAAGTGATAGGCGTGTGAAAGAGAGACTTTTGGATGTTAATGTCTTGAGAGAGGCATCTGGAAGGATGTCTGATCATTATCTCATGGAGGCAAAGTTGAAGATTTGAAGAGGTTTTCAGAAAAGAAGAAAGAATGCTGGGGTGATGAGAGTGGTGAGAGTAAGTGAGCTTGAAAAGGAGACTTGTGTGAGGAAGCACCAGAAGAGATTTATTTTAGAATGGAAAAAGGTAAGAGCAAATGACGTAAGGGGAATGGGGGAGGAATGGGATGTATTTAGGGAAGCAATGATGGCTTGCGAAAAAAATACTTGTGGCATGAGAAAGGTGGGAGGTGGGCAGATTAGAAAGGGTAGTGAGTGGTGGGATCAAGAAGTAAGATTGATAGTGAAAGAGAACAGAGGTGCATTTGGACGATTTTTGCAAGGAAATAGTGCAAATGATTGGGAGATGTATAAAAGAAATAGGGAAAGGGGATAAAGGTGAGTGTTCAAATTATAGAGGTATAAGTTTAAGTATCAATAGGAAATTATATGGCAGGGTATTGATTGAGAGGGTAAAGGCATGTACAGAGCATCAGATTGGGGAAGTGCAGTGTGGTTTCAGAAGTTAGAGGATGTGTGGATCAGGAGTTTGCTTTGAAAAATGTATGCGAGAAAGACTTAGAAAAACAGATGGATTTGTATGTAGCATTTATGGATCTAGAAAAGCAATATGATAAGAGTTGATAGACATGCTCTGTGGAAGGTATTAAGAGAATATGGTGTGAGAGGTAAGTTGCTAGAAGCAGTGAAATGTTTCTATCGAGGATGTAGGCATGTGTGCAAGTAGGAAGAGAGGAAAGTGATCGTTCCCAGTAAATGTTGGTTTACGGCAGGGGTGCGTGATGTCTCCATGGTTGTTTAATTTGTTTATGGATTGGGTGGTTAGGGAGGTGAATGGAAGAGTTTTGAAAAGAGGGGCAAGTATGTAGTCTATTGTGGATGAGAGGGCTTGGAAAGTGAGTCAATTGTTGTTCACTGTTGATACAGCACTGGTGGACGAGTTGGGTGAGAAATTGTAGAAGTTGAAGACTGAGTTTGGTAAAGTGTGTGAAAGAAGAAAGCTGAGAGTAAATGCGAATAAGAGCAAGGTTATTAGGTTCAGTAGGGTTGGGGAAAAAGTTTATGGGGAGGTATGTTTGAATGGAGAGAAACTGGAGAAAGTGAAGTGTTTAAGATATCTGGGAGTGGATTTAGCTGCGGATGGAACTATGGAAGTAGAAGTGAGTCACAGGGTGGAGGAGAGGTTGAAGGTTCTGGAAGCATTCAAGAATGTGTGGAAGGCGAGAACATTATCTCGGAGCAAAAATGGATATGTTTGAAGTTATATGGTTGCAAGGCATGGGCTATAGATAGGTTTGTGCGGAGGAGGGCATATGTGTAGGAAATAGGATGTTTGAGGACAATATGTGGTGTGAGGTAATTTGATCGAGTAAGTAATTAAAGGGTAAGAGAGATGTGTGGTAATAAAAAGAGTGTGGTTGAGAGAGCAGAAGAGGGTGTATTGAAATGGTTTGGTCACATGGAGAGAATGAGTGGGGAAAGATTGACCAAGAGGATATATGTGTCAGAGGTGGAGGGAACGAGAAGTGGGAGACCAAATAGGATGTGGAAGGATGAAGTGAAAAAGATTTTGAGCGATCAGGTGCTGAACATACAGGAGGGTGAAAGGTATGCAAGGAATAGAGTGAATTGAAGCGATGTGGTACACCGGGTTGACTGCTGTCAATGGATTGAACCAGGGAATGTGAAGCACCTGGGGTAAACCATAGAACGTTTTGTGGGACCTGGACGTGGAAAGGGAGCCGTGGTTTCGGTGCATTACACGACATCTAGAGACTGAGTGAAAAAAGTGGCCTTTGTTGTCTTCCCTAGCACTAACTCGCATGTCTGGGGAGGGAGCGGGGTGTCATTTCATGTGTGGCAAGGTGGCAACGGGAATGGATGAAAGCATCATGCATGAACATGTACATGTGATGCATGTTTATGTCTGTGTATGTATATGTATGTATACGTTGAAATGTATAGGTATATGTGCGTATGCGGGCATTTATGTATATACATGTGTATGTGGGTGGGTTGGGCCATTCTTTCATCTGTTTCCCTGCACTACCTCGCTAATGCAGGAGAAAGCAACACAGTATAAGAAACATAAATAAATCTCTGGAAACAGGGAGAAAGAATTCTACTTCCGTATTCCCTACATGTTGCAACTAAATAGGGCAGGAGAGGATGGTGATGGGGAGCTACTACTGATGGAGCCCACGTCCTTTCCTGTATTTCAATTTCTAAAAGACAAAACACAAAAAAAGAGCGAAGTGAGGAGTGCTCATGCACCTTGAAGGCTAAGGCCAGAGTGCATGTATGTGTATTGATGAAACAAAGATGAGGAAAAAGGTGAGTTAGGAAGCATGTTTGAGGAAACAAACCTCTACGTTCTCGCTCTGAATGAAACAAAGCTCAAGAGGAAGGATGGTTTGGAAATGTCTTAGAAGTAATGCCTGGGGCTGTTCTGAGTGCAAAAGCTACGGAAGGGTTAGCAGTGCTGCTGAAGCAGTTGTGGGTGTATGAAGGAGTGTAAGGGAGTGAGCTCCAGATTGATTAGGATAAAAATGGAAGAAGATTGCAAGATATGGGTGATTATTAGTGCTTATACACCTGGCCATGAGAAGAGTGGTGATAAGAGGCAAGTGTTTTGGGAGCAGCTGAGTGAAAGTGTCGGCAGTTTTGAGGCAAGAGACCAGGAATTACCAAAAGGAGATAGAAATGCAAAGCAGAACAATATGGAATATCAGGGTATATCTAAGGTGGTACAGAGTATTCAATAATGTGAATGGAAATAGTAAATCGCTTGCCAAGTTAAGTGCTGGAAAAGTCCTGGTGACTGGGAATACCTTGTTTATTATAAAAGAGGGACGAGCAAAAGTATATAATATGTGCATGAGCAGGGAAAGATGGTCAGTGGGTATCAATGGATTACATAATAGTTGATTGCAATAAAAAAGAGCGACCTTTGGATGTAAATGCGTTAAGAGCAGCTCATGGGATGTCTGATCACTACCTTATGGAGACATGGGAGAAGATTTGTAGAGGTTTTAGGGAGGAAACATTATGGGTAAGAAGAGAGTAGCAAAAGTATGTGATCTTGAAAAAGAGACCTGTCTGAAGAAATACCAGGAGAGACTGAGAGTAGAATGGCAAAAGGTTAGAGAAAATGGAGCTTGGGAAATGGATGAGGGATGGGAGGTGTTTAGGAAAGCAGTGCAAACATGTACAAGAGATGCATGTGGCATACGTAAGGTGGATGGCTACCAGGTTAGAAAGGGTAATGAGTGGTTGGTAAACGATTG
This sequence comes from Panulirus ornatus, assembly GCF_036320965.1. Taxonomy (NCBI): domain Eukaryota; kingdom Metazoa; phylum Arthropoda; class Malacostraca; order Decapoda; family Palinuridae; genus Panulirus; species Panulirus ornatus. The sequence continues at coordinate 6,196,363 of NC_092260.1, forward strand.
GTCAAAGAAGTAAAGCTGCTAGTGAAAGAGAAATTTGAGGTATAAGGTTGGTACTTTGCTCTTAATACACATTTACTCTCAGCTTTCTTCTTTCACACACTTTACCAAACTCAGTCACCAACGTCTGCAGTTTCTCACCCAAATCAGTCACCAACGCTGTATCATCAGCAAGCAACAACTGACTCACTTCCCAAGCCCTCTCATCCACAACAGACTGCATACTTGTCCCTCTCTCCAAAACTCTTGTATTCACCTCCCTAACAAACCCATACATAAACAAATTAAACAACAATGGAGACATCATGCACCCCTGCCGTAAACTGACATTCACTGGGAACCAATCACTTTCCTCTCTTCCTACCCGCACACATGCCTAACATCTTTGGTAAAAACTTTTCACTGCTTCTAGCAACTTACCTCCAACACCATACATTCTTAACACCTTCCACAAAGCATCTCCAGATCCATAAATGCTACATACAAATCCATCTGTTTTTCTAAGTATTTCTCATGTACATTCTTCAAAGCAAACACCTGATCTACACATCCTCTACCACTTCTGAAACCACATTGCTCTTCCCCAATCTGATGTTCTGTACATGCCTTTACCCTCTCAATCAATACCCTCCCATGTAAATTCCCAGGAATACTCAACAAACTTATACCTCTGTAATTTGAACACTCACCTTTATCCTCTTTGCTTTTGTACACTGGCACTATGCATGCATTCCGCCAATCCTCAGGCACTTCACCAAGAACCATACATACACTGAATATCCTTACCAACCAGTCAACAACAGTTACCCGATTTTTTGATACATTCAACTCCAATACCATCCAAACCCCTTCGCCTTGCCACCTTTCATCTTCCACAAAGCTTTCACTACCTCTTCTCTCTTTACCAAATCATTCTCCCTGACCCTCTCACTTCACACACCACCTTGACCAAAACACCCTATATCTGCCACTTTAACATCAAACACAATCAACAAACCTTCAAAATACTCACTCCATCTCCCTCTCACTTCACTACTACTTGTTATTACCTCCCCATATGCCCCCTTTTTATTTTCCCTGAAATTTAATGATACTCTCTCACCCCAACCCTCATTTGTCCTTTTTCTCCTCTTGCACCTTTCTCTTGACCTCTTGCATCTTTCTTTTATACATCTCCCAGTTATTTGCACTATTTCCCTGCAAATAATCTTACTTCTTCATCACACCACTCACTACCCTTTCTAATCTGCCCACCTCCCACGCTTCTCATGCCACAGGCATCTTCTGCGCGTCATCAATGCTTCCCTAAATACATCCCATTCCTCCCCCACTCTCCTTACATAATTTGTTCTCACCTTTTTCCATTCTGCACTCAATCTCTTCTGGTACTTCCTCACACAAGTCTCCTTTCCAAGCTCACTTACTCTCACCACTCTCTTCACCCCAACATTCTCTCTTCTTTTCTGAAAACCTCTACATAGCTTCACCTTCACCTCCACAAGATAATGATTAGACATCCCTCCAGTTGCCCCTCTCAGCACATTAACATCCAAAAGTCTCTTTTGCACACCTATCAATTATCATGTAATCCAATAACATTCTCTGGCCATCTCTTTAAACCAGGTATTCCCAATCACCAGTCCTTTTTCACCACACATATCTACAAGCTCTTCACCATTTCCATTTACAACACTGAACACCCCATGTACACCAATTATACCTTCAACTGTCACATTACTCACCTTTGCATTCATATCACCTATCAAAGCTGCTAACACTCTCATTCAGCTGCTCCCAAAACACTTGCCTCTCATGATCTTTCTTCTCATGACCAGGTATGTACACAGGCACCGATAATCATCCCTCTCTCTCCATCCACTTTCAGTTTTACCCATATCAATCTAGAGTTACTTTCTTACACTCTATCACATACTCCCACAACTCCAGCTTCAGGAGTAGTGCTACTCCTTCTTTTGCTCTTGTTTCCTCACCAACCCTTGACTTCACTCCCACGACATTCCCAAACCAATCTTCCCCTTTACCCTTGAGCTTCGTTTCACTCAAAGCCAAAACATCCAGGTTCCTTTCCTCAAACATACTACCTATCTCTCCTTTTTTCTCGGTTCCATCCACATACATTTAGATACCCCAATCAGAGTCTTCGAGGAGGATGAGCACTCCCCGCATGACTCCTCCTTCTGTTTCCCCTTTTATAAAGTTAAAATACAAGGGGGAGGGTTTCTAGCCTCCGCTCCCATCCCCTTTAGATACATAAACACCAATACATGCACCTATACATAAATATTCACATCATCATTGCCCTCCTTTCACCCTCCTGCATGTTCAGGCCCCGATCACACAAAATCCTTTTCACTCCATCTTTCCACCTCCAATTTGGTCTCCCTCTTCTCCTCGTTCCCTCCACCTCCGACACATATATCCTCTTGGTCAATCTTTCTTCACTCATTCTCTCCATGTGCCCAAACCATTTCAAAACACCCTCTTCTGCTCTCTCAACCACGCTCTTTTTATTTCCACACATCTCTCTTACCCTTACGTTACTTACTCGATCAAACCACCTCACACCACACATTGTCCTCAAACATCTCATTTCCAGCACATCCATCCTCCTGCGCACAACTCTATCCATAGCCCACGCCTCGCAACCATACAACATTGTTGGAACTACTATTCCTTCAAACATACCCATTTTTGCTTTCCGGGATAATGTTCTCAACTTCCACACATTTTTCAAGGCTCCCAAAATTTTCGCCCCCTTCCCCACCCTATGATCCACTTCCGCTTCCATGGTTCCATCCGCTGACAGATCCACTCCCAGATATCTAAAACACTTCACTTCCTCCAGTTTTTCTCCATTCAAACTCACCTCCCAATTGACTTGACCCTCAACCCTACTGTACTTACATACACATAAACAGGCATATACATATATACTTATTTTCTTTAATCATGCTTTGTCGCTGTCTCCCGCATTATCAAGGTAGCGCAAGGAAACAGACGAAAAAAATGGCCCAACCCACCCACATACACATGTATATACATACACGTCCACACATGCACATATACATACCTATACATCTCAACGTATACATATATATACACACACAGACATATACATATATACACATGTAAATAACTCATACTGTCTGCCCTTAATCATTCCCGTCACCATCCCACCACATGTGAAATGACAACACCCTCCTCCTGCATGTGCACGAGGTAGCGTTAGGAAAAGACAACAAAGGCCACATTTGTTCACACTCAGTCTCTAGCTGTCATGTATAATGCACCGAAACCACAGCTCCCTTTCCACATCCAAGCCCCACAGAACTTTCCATAGTTTACCCCAGACACTTCACATGCCCTGGTTTAATCCACTGACAGCATGTCGACCCCCGTATACCACATCATTCCAATTCACTCCATCCCTTGTATGCCCTTCATCCTCCTGCATACTCAGGCCCAAATCACTCAAAATCTTTTTCACTCCATCTTTCCACCTCCTATGTGGTCTCCCACTTCTCGTTCCCTCCACCTTTGACACATATATCCTCTTGGTCAATCTTTCCTAACTCATTCTCTCCATGTGACCAAACCATTTCAAAACACCTCTTCTGCTCTCTGAACCACACTCTTTTTATTACCACACATCTCTCTTACCCTATTATTACTTAATCGATCAAACCACCTCAAACCACATATTGTCCTCAAACATCTCATTTCCAGCCCATCCACCCTCCTCTGCACAACTCTACCTACAACCCACACCTCGCAACCATTTAACATTGTTGGAACCTCTATTCCTTCAAACATACCCATTGTTGCTTTCCAAGATAACGTTCTCGACTTCCACACATTTTTCAATGCTCCCAGAACTTTCGCCCCCCTCCCCCACCCTATACATATATACACACAATTACATATTCAAACTTGCTTGCTTTCATCCATTCCTGTTGATATCCTGCCCCACAGGAAACAGTGTTGCTACCCCCCACTTCAGTGAGGTAGAGCCAATAAAACAGACAAAAAAAGACCACATTCGTTCACAGTCAGTCTCTAGGTGTCATGTGTAATGCACCAAAACCACAGCCCCCTATCCACATCCAGGCCCCACAGACCTTTCCATGGTTTACCCCAGACACTTTACATGCCCTGGTCCAGTCCACTGACAGCACATCAACCCAGTATACCAGTTCATTCCAATTCACTCTATTCCTTGCATGCCTCTCACCCTCCTGTACATACATATATTCAAAAGCCATGTAACATCATATAGCCCTGTCTCACACTAACATGCATTCCAACACTTTTGCTCAGCTCTCCATCCACTGTTACACATGCATTTGCTCCTCTACAGAGGGTTTTCACACCATCAAGCACTTGTCCCCCTGTACCATATATCCTGAACACATCCCATTAAGCATTCCACTCAACTCTTGATATGCTTTCTCCAGACCCACAAAAGCTGCATACAACTTCTTGCCTTTTGCTATATACGTTTCCACAGTCATCTTTACTACAAAAATCTGATCCACACATAAAACCCCCTTGCACTTCACTTATTCTCCATTCAGTCACTTCCATCACTCTATCAATCAACATTCTTGCATACACTTTTCCTAGCGTACTTAAAAGACTTATTTCCCTATCATTGCTACATACATCCTTCGCACCTTTTCCTTTGAATAAAGGAACAATAACAGTTTCACTCAGTCCTCAGGTATAACCTTCTCTTTCCATGCTAAATTACATATCAGATGCATCCATTCTATCAAGCTTTCTCTCCATACTTGAGCATTTCAGCGATAATCCCATCCACATCTTTCCTACCTTCAGCCTCAGAATTACCCTTCTTACCTCCCTCTTTGCTACAAGCCCCTGCACTTGTATCCTCTTCCTTCCCTCCTCCATACCCATGCATGTAATAACTGCTGCCTCCCCTTCTCCCACATTCATCATTTCTTTGCAAAATACTCTTTCCATCTTCTTTTCTCTTCTACCTTCCTTACTTTTCACATTAACATTTCCACTCTTTCATCCACCTCTTTCCTTTTTCAACTCCTTCCAGTATAATTTCTTGTTATCCCAGAACTTTTCACTTAACCTTCTTCCAAAATCTTTATCTCCTCTTTCTTGGCTTTCCTCTATCAGCTTCTTAACATTCCACTAACACATTTCATATTCTTCCCTCCTCCTTTGCTGAACTTCCACAGGTACATTCCTATCATGCAATCTTCCATATGCCTTTTTCTTCTCTTCTACAGCATCTCTAATATCTTCTGTCTGCCATGCACTGCCCTTTTCATTCCTATGTCTCATGACCTTGTATCCAATTATTAATACTAACAACCTTTAATAGTATTTCTATAAACATTTCAAACAACTCATTCACACATGACGGCATTCCTACATTCACTGCACTTCCATCTAAGCTTTCAGTTACCTTCCTTTCATACTCCTCCCTGCATTTTTTTCTTGCTTGCCAACTCTTTTAACTCTCCACTCTTCCTTACCCCAGACCACCACTTTTCCCTGGTCCTCATCCCCACAAGAACTGAAAAATGGTTGTAATCTTCACAGAATCCTCTCACAAGCATCTAGCATGGCCTTTCTCATTCTTTCATCCACTGCCACATAGTCAATCAAAGCCTTTTGTTCTAATTTCCATCATTCCTCGTCCAAGTACATCTGTGGATCATCTTGTGCTGAAAAAAGTGCTTGCAAGGAATAAACTCCTCTCAGCAAAAAATCACAAGATAACTTCCTTTCTCATTTTCTTCAGGCACTCCCCATTTACCAACTATCTCACGAATTTCATCACATCCCACTTTTGCATTCATATCACCCAATACAAGCACATTTCTCTCATCCTCAAATCCATTTATACAGTCATTCAAATTTCTCCAGAAAAGCTTCATTTCATCCTTACCTCATAGTCTTCAAATTCACAGATGCATATACACATACCCATGCATACTTCACAATCCCAACCTTTCCTTTCACCCACACTATTCTTGATCCATTCCATCCATGCTCAGTAACAAACCTCCTATACTTTTCGTGATAGCAATATTGAACCTCCTCCTTGCCCTCTTCATGACAACTTTTAATCATTCCTGTCCATACCACACCTCCTTCCATGCCCTCCCTTAACTCACATTCATCATTTCCATCTTCATGCCACCCAACCTGCCCAAGGATATGGGTTTCCCCAATCCCTAGCAAATCCAATCGACAACTTTTAAACCTGTCCACAAGCTCCCTCCTTTTACTCTCACTAGTCACCCCATTCACATTCAGTACCATCACCCTCAATAAACTCATGGAAGAAATGTGGGTGAAGTATAACATATGGAAGACTAGCACTGCTGCTCATCACTCAGTGATGAATGGGTTAGCAGGGAGGTTGAACTGTAAGGCATTTGAAACACTTAAGAGTAACTATAGGTTGTCAGAATACTCACTGGGATGAATGTATCTCTAATGAACAAAGTCCCATTAATGCTGTGTATCATTCCATAATAGGTGACACCCCATTTAATGCATCGAATTGGTAAAACAAGAGATATCCATAGGACCATCCATATGACCTTATGATGTACCATATAAGTTCTCACATACCAAATGTGCACATAAGCGAATTAACAGAACACAGGTGAAGCAACACGTCAGTTCACACAAGAACAGACTAGCTTGACCTAAACAGATTAGAGAAGGTAACTTAGTAATGATGAAGGACTTCTGTGATACAAGAAAGAAAAATAAGATAGCACCACAGTTCACAGGACCATTTTTGGTAAAGCAACACATAAGAGGACATAAATATAAACTCAGACATTTAGAAACTCAAGCTGTTTGAGTAGAATGCTCTGAACTACAAATTACTTAACAATCATGAGGGCAATGAGTTGAGAAGAATGTTCTGATAACCGTAAGTTACTTAACTATAATGTTTTGATAACCATAAGTTACTTAACTATAATGAGGGCAATGAGGACCATGAGTCTGGTACAGAGACCTTTGCCACAGCAGATACGTTAACAACTACACCTTGGCATGATACATACCTAAAACATTTACATGATTTACATCTAGACCCACATGCTTATTACAGTCGCATCATCCACTATATAGACTCAACATGGTTATTTCCTCACCTTTGTGCCACCATTCTTGGTGACTGCACCACCCCTAGAAATGTCAGACAGACTTGCAACTTTGGTTGTACCCCCTAAGAATGTTACTTGATTCAGGTTGAAGAAACAGTTACACTTCAATGTGAAGGACTAGTATTTCACATTTCAAGAGTCCAAAAGCAGAGATAAAAAACTATCAGGTCAACCCTTTCCCTTTATATATGAATCATTCTTATGTAATAGTTCAAATTTTAGTAAGCTAACATTTAGTTACGAGGATTATTCTAAACTAGCCTTTCCTAGTTTGGATCACTTGTTACATTGTTAAGAACTTCACATCTATTACCAATACATTAGGTAAAGGCATCCTTTTGTGAAAGGAGGTTCATGATATATGACACTTCAACTTATAATTGGGAATTTGTTTTGTAAGTATTAAACCCAGCCCTTAGAATGGAGGTTCATGATATATGACACAGCAACATATAACTGGGAATTCGTTTTGCAAGTAATGACCCAGCCCTTCATCTAGATGTGTTTCCAGAAACAGTGTTTAATGGTAGGAGGGGACAGACTAACACTCCGCACCTAACTCCAGCAATATCCAAGCTTGAAATCACATGTAAAAAGGGAGTTTGACTTCATAGATAACAGACAAGTGCCAACAGTAACATTTGAAGATGTTCACCAGTCAGAAATTATAGAAGACCCACTGAACAAAGGAGCTGGAGAAAAATTTGATCTGAAGTGAATGATGATGAACTTTAAGTTAGAAAGAACTTGGTGATGTCAGAAAGCTATTACATGTGAATATTAGAACGAGTATTTGTGTTAAACTTCACTCCAGTGACTGTAGTGTTAAAACTATTCCAAAACCCTGAGCCTGTAGTGCATCATGTACCAGGCTGAGAAATTTACTGATTAGGATGTACTGTTTTATGTACTTTACTGTGTTCCAATATTAGGACATATGAATTCAAGATTCTAATACTATGATTACTTTAGATTATTCAGTGCAAACTTCTAGTTAGACCACTCAGAGATGCATGAGGATGTGCAACGGAAGTGGCCAACAGAATATGATACATACCTTAGGCCATCACATTAGCAATAATAAGGGAACTGCGAGAATCATGTTACATTTGAGGCAGGATGAGGCCAAATGGTGAAGACCGACCTGAATGTTATACAACATTCTTCATGAAGGTTATACACTCTCTACACAATCCACAAAAAGTTAAGAGCTAAATTTATCACTTATCAACAAACTTAATGGTTTTCTAAAGAAAATGGGTGTAAAGCATTCCAGCCACCATAAGGCCTGTTGACTGAAAAGATGAGCTTGTTTTCATTTTTCACTTTCACTGAAATAATTTTTTGCCTAAAGAAAGAGATAGCTCCTTATTTTTGACTACTAGTGATCCAGCTTCTTAATCAGCTTTACATATATAAGTCCACATAAAAACAATCCACCAAGCCTTCCCTTTTGTCGAACACATAGAAAGAGAGCTCTTACACATAAGCTTGCCTTAAAACTATGCTGCTGCTGACTTAGTTCATTTTTTTCTCTGTAAAAAGTTTTCCATTTGCTTCATAATTCTATTTTCCATAAACTTACATGCCACAACTGCCACTGAGACCAGTACATAGTTCAGTGCGTGTTTCCTGTCTCCATTCTTATACATAGGAATGATGTTTGATTTTTTCTGCCGTCACATGAGGAAAATTTCTAGCTCTACATACTTACTAGATAATTCTCAAGTCCAGCGATATCTGCTTTATTAACTCTTCCAGTATGACCTGATAACTTGACCAACTCTTCCAGTATGACCTCACAACTTGACCAACTCTTCCAGTATGACCTCACAACTTGACCAACTCTTCCAGTATGACTTCACAACTTGACCAACTCTTCCAGTATGACTTCACAACTTGACCAACTCTTCCAGTATGACCTCACAACTTGACCAACTCTTCAGTATGACCTCACAACTTGACCAACTCCTCCAGTATGACCTGACAACTTGACCAACTCTTCCAGTATGACCTCACAACTTGTCCAACTCTTCCAGTATGACCTCACAACTTGTCCAACTCTTCCAGTATGACCTCACAACTTGACCAACTCTTCCAGTATGACATCACAACTTGACCAACTCTTTCAGTATGACTTCACAACTTGACCAACTCTTCCAGTATGACCTCACAACTTGACCAACTCTTCCAATATGACTTCACAACTTGGCCAACTCTTCCAGTATGACATCACAACTTGACCAACTCTTCCAGTATGACTTCACAACTTGACCAACTCTTCCAGTATGACCTCACAACTTGACCAACTCTCAGTATGACCTGACAACTTGATCTACTCTTCCAGTATGACCTCACAACTTGTCCAACTCTTCCAGTATGACTTCACAACTTGACCAACTCTTCCAGTATGACCTCACAACTTGACCAACTCTTCCAGCATGACCTGACAACTTGACCAACTCTTCCAGTATGACCTGACAACTTGACCAACTCTTTCAGTATGACCTCACAACTTGACCAACTCTTCCAGTATGACCTGACAACTTGACCAACTCTTCCAACATGACTTCACAACTTGACCAACTCTTCCAGTATGACTTCACAACTTGACCGACTCTTCCAGTATGACTCACAGCTTGACCAACTCTTCCAGTATGACTTCACAACTTGACCAACTCTTCCAGTATGACTTCACAACTTGACCAACTCTTCCAGTATGACCTGACAACTTGACCAACTCTTCCAGTATGACCTCACAACTTGACCAACTCTTTCAGTATGACTTCCGAACTTGACCGACTCTTCCAGTGTGACCTGAAAACTTGACCATCTCTTCCAGTATGACCTCACAACTTGACCAACTCTCCAGTATGACATGACAACTTGACCAACTCTTCCAGTATGACCTCAAAACTTGACCAACTCTTCCAAGTGACCTGAAAACTTGATCAACTCTTCCAGTATGACCTCACAACTTGACCAACTCTTCCAGTATGATGTGACAACTTGATCAACTCTTCCAGTATGACATGACAACTTGACCAACTCTTCCAGTATGACGTGACAACTTGACCAACTCTTCCAGTATGACTTCACAACTTGGCCAACTCTTTCAGTATGACATGACAACTTGACCAACTCTTCCAGTATGACCTGCCAACTTGACCAACTCTCCAGTATGACCTCACAACATGACCAACTCTTCCAGTATGACCTCACAGATGGCCAGAAAGCATGATTGGATTACGTGTTAATTGATATGCGCGCGAGAGAGACTTTTGGATGTTAATGTGCTGAGAGGTGCAACTGGAGGGATGTCTGATCATTATCTTGTGGAGGTGAAGGTGAAGATTTGTAGAGGTATTCAGAAAGAAGAGAGAATGTTGGGGTGAAGAGAGTGGTGAGAGTAAGTGAGCTTGGGAAGGAGACTTGTGTGAGGAAGTACCAGGAGAAACTGAGTACAGAATGGAAAAAGGTGAGGACAAAGGACATAAGGGGAGTGGGGGAGGAATGATTTGTATTTAGAGAAGCAGTGATGGCTTATGCAAAAGATGCTTGAGGCATGAGAAGCATGGGAGGTGGGTAGATTAGAAAGGGTAGTGAGTGGTGGGATGAAGAAGCAAGATTATTAGTGAAAGAAAAGAGAGGCATTTGGACGATTTTTGCAGGGAAATAATGCAAATGACAAGAAGATGTATAAAAGAAAGAGGCAAGAGGTCAAGAGAAAGGTGCAAGAGGTGAAAAAGAGGGCAAATGAGAGTTGGAGTGAGAGAGTATAATTAAATTCTAGGGAGAATAAAAAGATGTTTTGGAAGGAGGTAAATAAAGTGCATAAGACAAGGGAACAAATGGGAACTTCAGTGAAAGGGGATAATGGGGAGGTGATAACAAGTAGTGGTGATATGAGAAGGAGATGGAGTGAGTATTTTGAAGGTTTGTTGAATGTGTTTGATGATAGAGTGGCAGATATAGGGTGTTTTGGTCAAGGTGGAAAATGAAAGCCGGCAAGGCAGCAGGTTTGGATGGTATTGCAGTGGAATTTGTTAAAAAGGGGGGGTGACTGTACTGTTGACTGGTTGGTAAGGTAATTTAATGTATGTATGACTGAAGGTGAGATGCCTGAGGATTGACAGAATGCATGCATAGTGCCATTGTACAAAGGCAAAGGGGATAAGAGTGAGTGCTTAAATTACAGAGGTATAAGTTTGTTGAGTATTCCTGGTAAATTATATGGGAGGGTATTGATTGAGAGGGTGAAGGCATGTACAGAGTATCAGAGTGGGGAGGAGCAGTGTGGTTTCAGAAGTGGTAGAGGATGTGTGGATCAGGTGTTTGCTTTGAAGAATGTATGTGAGAAATACTTAGAAAAGCAAATGGATTTGTATGTTGCATTTCTGGATCTGGAGAAGGCATATGATAAAGTTGATAGAGATGCTCTGTGGAAGGTATTAAGAATATATGGTGTGGGAGGTAAGTTGTTAGAAGCAGTGAAAAGTTTTTATTAAGGATGTAAGGCATGTGTACATGTAGGAAGAGAGGAAAATGATTGGTTCTCAGTGAATGTTGGTTTGTGGCAGGGGTGTGTGATGTCTCCATGGTTGTTTCATTCATTTATGGATGGGGTTGTTAGGAAGGTGAATGCAAGAGTTTTGGAAAGAGGGGCAAGTATGCAGTATATTGTGGATAGGAGAGCTTTGGAAGTGAGTCAGTTGTTGTTCGCTGATGATACAGCGCTGGTGGCTGTTTCGGGCGAGAAACTGCAGAAGTTGGTGACTGAGTTTGGTAAAGTGTGTGAAAAAAGAAAGCTGAGAGTAAATGTGAATAAGAGCAAGGTTATTAGGTACAGTAGGGTTGAGGGCACGTCAATTGGGAGGTAAGTTTAAATGGAGAAAAACTGGAGAAAGTGAAATGTTTTAGATATCTGGGAGTGGATTTGTCAGCAGATGGAATCATGGAAGCGGAAGTGAATCATAGGGTGGGGGAGGGGGCGAAAGTTCTGGGAGCGTTGAAGAATGTGTGGAAGTCAAGAACATTATCTCACAAAGCAAAAATGGGTATGTTTGAAGGAATAGTGGTTCCAACAATGTTACATGGTTGCGAGGCGTGGGCTATAGATAGAGCTGTGCGGAGGAGGGTGGATATGCTGGAAATGAGATGTTTGAGGACAATATGGGGTGTGAGGTGGTTTGATCGAGTAAGTAATAACAGGGTAAGAGAGATGTGTGGTAATAAAAAGAGTGTGGTTCAGAGAGCAGAAGAGGGTGTTTTGAAATGGTCTGGTAACACGGAGAGAATGAGTGAGGAAAGATTGACCAAGAGGATATATGTGTCAGAGGTGGAGGGAACGAGAAGTGGGAGACCAAATTGGAGGGTGAAAGGCGTGCAAGGAATAGAGTGAATTGGAACGATGTGGTATACCGGGGCTGACGTGTTGTCAATGGATTGAACCAGAGCATGTGAAGCAACTGGGGTAAACCACGGAAAGTTTTGTGGGGCCTGGATGTGGAAAGGGTGCTGTGAATTCAGTGCAGTATACATGACAGCTAGAGACTGCGTGTGAACGAATGTGGCCTTTGTTGTCTTTTCCTAGTGCTACCTCGCGCACATACAGGAGGAGGGGGTTGTTATTTCATGTGTGGTGGGATGGCGATGGGAATGGATAAAGACAGATAGTATGAATTATGTACATGTGTATATAAGTATATGCCTGTGTATATATATGTATATGTTGAGATGTATAGGTATGTATATTTGCATGTGTGGACGTGTGTGTATATACATGTATATGTGGGTGGGTTGGGCCATTCTTTCGTCTGTTTCCTTGCGCTACCTCGCTAACGCCGGAGACAGTGGCAAAGCAAAATAAATAAAATATCACATGTATATGCATGACAGGTTTTACTCATGATTTCGTAATGTAGATGCAAACACACAACTTCCTTATTGTCTGAGAGGTAGCATTGTGTATTGAGCCTTGTTTCAAGCTTTACAACAGTAAACACATTTACATAAGTGATGGTGTGATTTATATACAAAGTAGGTAGTGTCTTACTAGTGAAGAGAATCTTTTTTCAAACTTGATTGCTATTTCCCGTGTTAGTGAGGTAGCACCAGGAAACAGGTGAAGAAACACCATGTCCACTCACAACCATTCTCTAGCTATCACATGTAAAGCACCAAAACCACAGCTCCCTATCCTCATCCAGGCCAAAAAAAGAACTTTCCATAGTTTAACCCAGTACCTTCACATGCTCTGGTTCAGTCCACTGACAGCATGTCAACCCCTGTATACAACACCATTCCAATTCACTCTGTCCTGTGCATACCTTCAACCTTCCTCCATGTTCAAGCCCTGATCACTCAAAATCTTTTTCACTCCATCCTTCCATCTCCAATTTGGTCTCTCCATTCCCTTTGTTCCTTTCATCTCTGACACATATATCCTCTTAGTCAACCTTTCCTCACACATTTTCTCCATATGTCCAAACCACTTCAACACACCCTATTCTGCTTTCTCAACCACACTCTTTCTATTTCCACACCTTTTTACCCTTATATAGCTTACTTGATCAAACCACCTCACAACACATATTGTCCTGTGCCATTCCTTTCCAATACATCCAACCTATTCCACACAGTCTCATCTACACATGTGTTGCATCTATATAAAATTGTTGGGACTACTACTCCTTCAAACATACCCTTCTATGCCCTCCCAAATAATGTTTTCCCTTTCCACACATCCTTCAGCACTCCTAAAACTTTTGATGCATCCCCCACCCAATGACTCACTTCACTATGTACATTTTAAATTTATATGTTACTTTCTCATCTCATTTAGTATATAAATGAAGGTACATAGCCAGTTAATAAATTCACTTTAGTTTTAGTATTGATCTTTGTTATTTCACTTTTACACATAACTTTATGGAACCAGTTACCACACAAAACTCATCTTAGTTTATTAGTGATTTTCATATTTCAATTACATGACAACTAGAGACTGAGTGTGAACGAATGGGCCTTTGTTGTCTTTTCCTAGCGCTACCCCGCACACATGAGGGGGAGGGTGTTCTTATTCCATGTGTGGCGGGGTGGCGATGGGAATGAATAAAGGCAGACTATGAATTATGTACATGGGTATATATGTATATGTCTGTGTGGGTATATATATGTATACATTGTGATGTATAGGTATGTATATTTGCGGGTGTGGACGTGTATGTATATACATGTGTATGTGGGTGGGTTGGGCCATTCTTTCATCTGTTTCCTTACGCTACCTCGCTAATGCGGAAGACAGCGACAAAGCAAAATAAATAAATAAAATAAACCCGGAGGATGGAGAAAGTAAAGTGTTTTAGATATCTGGGAGTGGATTTAGCAGCGGATGGAACCATGGAAGCGGAAGTGTTACAGGGTGTGGGAGGGGGTAAAGGTTCTGGGAGCAATGAAGAATGCGTGGAAGACAAGAACATCATCACAGAGAGCAAAAATGGGTATGTTTGAAGGAATAGTGGTTCCAACAATGTTATATGGTTGCAAGGCATGGGCTATAGATAGGGGTGTGTGAAGGAAGGTGGATGTGTTGGAAATGAAATGTTTGAGGACAATATGTGGTGTGAGGGGGGGGTCTGATCGTGTAAGTAATGAAACAGGAAGAGAGACATGTGGTAATAAAAAGAGAGTGGTTGAGAGAGCAGAAGAGGGTGTATTGAAATGGTTTGGTCACAGGGAGAGAATGAGTGAGGAAAGACTGACAGATAACATACGTGTCAGAGGTAGAGGGAACAAAGAGAAGCGGAAGACCAATTGGAGGAGGAAGGATGGAGTGAAAAAGATCTTGAGCGATTGGGGCCTGAACATAAGGAGGGTAAATGGAGGATATATGTGTCAGAGGTAGAGGGAACAAACAGCGGGAGACCAAATTGGAGGTGGAAGGATGGAGTGAAAAAGACTTTGAGCGATCAGGTCCTGAACATATAGGAGGGTGAAAGGCATGCAAGGAATAGTGTGAACTGGAACGATGTGGTATACCGGGGTTGATGTGCTGTCAATGGATTGAACCAGAGCATGTGAAGCATCTGGGGTAAACCATGGAAAGTTTTGTGGGGCCTGAATGTGGAAAGGGAGCTGTGGTTACAGTGCAATACACACGACAGCTAGAGACTGAGTGTTTTCCTAGTGCTACCTCACTCGCACATGGGGGGAGGGGGGTGCCATTTCATGTGTGGCAGGGTGGCGGCAGAAATGGATGAAGGCAACATGTATGAATAAGTACATGTGTATGTATGTATATGTCTATGCATGTTTATGTATTGTATACATTGAAATGTACAGGTATGTATATGTGCGTGTGTGGGCATTTGTGTGTATACATGTGTATGTGGGTGGGTTGGGCCATTCTTTCATCTGTATCAGTGCATGCACTGGGTGGGGAAGAATACTTTTTAAATGTGGTATTGTGAACAACAAGAGCAGGCTGGTGGGAAAGGCAGCCTTGCAACTCAACCTAAGTCACAATATGTAGCTGGAAACCAATTTCCCCTGCAAAAGCCAATGCTTAAGATCTTTTTTCCCCTTAAACCTTAAAAAAATCCATGCCTTGGGAAATTAAATATCTATACTAAAAAGGTACACCACCGAATTTCTGGCAACTGATGGTTCAGCATCTCCTTTAGTCCAGACAAAATCACGTGAGGGAACATGAAATTACCATGGCCACCAGACTAGTTTACTGGGCGGCCACAGATGGCGATGTGTGTAGGGCACGCTTATTCACATTCTTTACACTGCGGTCGTTGGTGGTGATACCGCAATTCTGTGAGATTCTTTGCTTATTTTGCTTAAATCTAAACCTAGCTATGGCTTCTAAGACATATGAGAGTGTCAGTCGTGTTGTCAAATGTAAACACCAGTTTATATTGATCCAAGATAAAGTAGAACTGTTGAAAAAAATGGACCGTGGTGTTTTGGTGTGTAAGCTGTGAGACATCTAGTATTGGTTTATCAGCTGTTTGTGATATTAAGAAGTAAAGGGAGGAAATATTGAATTATATGCAGGCAGCGATTCCAAGAAGCAAATGACGATTAGAAAAAACTATGAAAGATGGTAAGAGTACTAAGCACAATTGAGTGATGTGGGAATGGTTTCAAAAGCGTCAGAGTAGACTTGTCAGGTAGCTTGATAATGGACCAGACTAAATTGCTCCAGAAAGAACTTAACTTACAACATGAACGTGACTATAGTGAAGGATGACTTTAAAGATTCAAGAAGTGTCATGGAATTTCCATGAATAATGTGTGTGGAGAAAAGCAATCTGCAAACCACAAAGGAGCTGCCAAGTATGTGGAAGAATTCACAAAACTCATAGCTGACGAGCACCTCAATCCTGAGCAGGTGTATAATGCAGACAAAACTGCATTGTTCTGGCGATGCACACCTAAGAAAACACTAACAACAAAAGACGAAGAAGACCCCACAGGATTCAAGCAGGGGCGTATCTAGGGGAAGTAGCGCCTATGGCAAACACTGAAATTGCGCCCCTATCCAAACATATGACACCAATATCCTTTACATTTATTACCTCCGCCAAGGAGATTATGTTTTACTGGCGTTTGTTTGTTTGTCTGTGAGCACCTTTCAACAAAAGTTATGAACAAATTTTGATGAAATTTTCTGGGAAAGTCAAAAATGACACAAGGACCAATTGATTAGATTTTGGGAATGATCCGAATCTTTGTCTGGATCCAGTACACAATTATGGAAATATATTTTTTGTGAATGACTATTGAACTAATAACATCAATGTGACTCCAAATGCCAAAGTTATGTTTTCATGGTCAAGAAATCTAAATCTTTAAGATCTGAATCACTGTCTGGATCCAGAACACCATTACACCACTGGCGACCCCCTTCAAGTGGCACCCAGGGCACCTGCCCTTCCTGCCATACCCTAGATACGCCACTGGATTCAAACAATCTAAGGACAGACTTACCATCTTAGGGAGCCCAAACATTTAATATTTGTTTAATTTACATTTCTAGCAGTCCATGGTATACTTTAGACACATGGGAGATGTATAAATAGTGAGTCTGAGGTGTATTGATGAATCATTATTATGGTCTGGCAAAATGATTAATCCGACAAGGCTTTGGAATCAAGAGTGCAGGAAAATCGGTAGTGTACCTGTAATATATAAAGATCTTAGTAAATATCCATTAGAGGAATTGGAGAGGTTCATATGTAATTCTTCTTTACTTTTCTTTCTTCTGACAACCTTTGTCTTACAATAATTAAAAGTAAGACATCAAAACTCACCGAGGGATCTCGCTGGAAGATGACAACTCTGCCACCTTTATCTCCAGTAGCAAGCAGGTCCCCATCATGATTAAACTCCACACAAGAGATGATGTCCGCTGAAATATTCAATATAAGTTTAGACATTATTTCAAATAAATCTACAACAGCATATTTCAATAAAATCACAAATCTTTATTTATTTATTTATTTATTTATTTTGCTTTGTCGCTGTCTCCCGCGTTTGCGAGGTAGCGTAAGGAAACAGACGAAAGAAATGGCCCAACCCACCCCCATACACAATGTATATACATACACGTCCACACACACAAATATACATACCTATACATCTCAATGTACACATATATATACACACACAGACACATACATATATACCCATGCACACAATTCACACTGTCTGCCTTTATTCATTTCCATCGCCACCTCGCCACACATGGAATACCATCCCCCTCCCCCCTCATGTGTGCCAGGCAGCACTAGGAAAAGACAACAAAGGCCCCATTTGTTCACACTCAGTCTCTTGCTGTCATGCAATAATGCCCGAAACCACAGCTCCCTTTCCACATCCAGGCCCCACACAACTTTCCATGGTTTACCCCAGACGCTTCACATGCCCCGATTCAATCCACTGACAGCACGTCAACCCCAGTATACCACATCAATCCAATTCACTCTATTCCTTGCCCGCCTTTCACCCTCCTGCATGTTCAGGCCCCGATCACACAAAATCTTTTTCACTCCATCTTTCCACCTCCAATTTGGTCTCCCACTTCTCCTCGTTCCCTCCACCTCTGACACATATATCCTCTTGGTCAATCTTTCCTCACTCATTCTCTCCATGTGCCCAAACCATTTCAAAACACCCTCTTCTGCTCTCTCAACCACGCTCTTTTTATTTCCACACATCTCTCTTACCCTTACATTACTTACTCAATCAAACCATCTCACACCACACATTGTCCTCAAACATCTCATTTCCAGCACATCCACCCTCCTGCGCACAACTCTATCCATAGCCCACACCTTGCAACCAGGAACCACTATTCCTTCAAACATACCCATTTTTGCTTTCCGAGATAATGTTCTCGACTTCCACACATTCTTCAAGGCCCCCAGGATTTTCGCCCCCCTCCCCCACCCTATGATTCACTTCCGCTTCCATGGTTCCATTCGCTGCCAGATCCACTCCCAGATATCTAAAACACTTCACTTCCTCCAGTTTTTCTCCATTTAAACTTACCTCCCAATTGACTTGACCCTCAACCCTACTGTACCTAATAACCTTGCTCTTATTCACATTTAACTTTCTTCTTTCACACACTTTACCAAACTTAGTCACCAGCTTCTGCAGTTTCTCAAATGAATCAGCCACCAGCACTGTATCATCAGCAAACAACAACTGACTCATTTCCCAAGCTCTCTCATCCACAGCAGACTTCATACTTGCCCCTCTTTCCAAAACTCTTGCATTCACCTCCCTAACAACCCCATCCATAAACAAATTAAACAACCATGGAGACATCACACACCCCTGCCGCAAACCTACATTCACTGAGAACCAATCACTTTCCTCTCTTTCTACACGTACACATGCCTTACATCCTCGATAAAAACTTTTCACTGCTTCTAACAACTTGCCTCCCACACCCTATATTCTTCATACCTTCCACAGAGCATCTCTATCAACTCTATCATATGCTTTCTCGAGATCCATAAATGCTACATACAAATCCATTTGCTTTTCTAAGTATTTCTCACATACATTCTTCAAAGCAAACACCTGATCCACACATCCTCTACCACTTCTAAAAACCACTCTGCTCTTCTCCAATCTGATGCTCTGTACATGCTTTCACCCTCTCAATCAATACCCCTCCATATAATTTACCAGGAATACTCAACAAACTTATACCTCTGTAATTTGAGCACTCACTCTTATCCCCTTTGCCTTTGTACAATCCTCAGGCACCTCACCATGAGTCATACATACATTAAATAACCTTACCAACCAGTCAACAATACAGTCACCCCCTTTTTTAATAAATTCCACTGCAATACCATCCAAACCTGCTGCCTTTCCGGCTTTCATCTTCCGCAAAGCTTTTACTACCTCCTCTCTATTTACCAAATCATTTTCCCTAACCTCTCACTTTGCACACCACCTCGACCAAAACACCCTATATCTGCCACTCTATCATCAAACACATTCAACAAACCTTCAAAATACTCACTCCATCTCCTTCTCACATCACCACTACTTGTTATCACCTTCCCATTTGCACCCTTCACTGAAGTTCCCATTTGCTCCCTTGTCTTACGCACTTTATTTACCTCCTTCCAGAACATCTTTTTATTCTCCCTAAAATTTAATGATACTCTCTCACTCCAACTCTCATTTGCCCTCTTTTTCACCTCTTGCACCTTTCTCTTGACCTCCTGTCTCTTTCTTTTATACATCTCCCACTCAATTGCATTTTTTTCCCTGCAAAAATAGTCCAAATGCCTCTCCCTCCTCTTTCACTAATAATCTTAATTCTTCATCCCACCACTCACTACCCTTTCTAATCAACCCACCTCCCACTCTTCTCATGCCACAAGCATCTTTTGCGCAATCCATCACTGATTCCCTAAATACATCCCATTCCTCCACCACTCACATTACTTCCATGTTTGATACATTAAGTTATCAAACATGCTTTGGGAAGCTTTCTCAAAGCATCATACATTTCTATATCAATCCAGTACATCAACCCCACAAAAAGAAGTATAATACAAACTGGCAGGTATCTGTCAACAGGAAGAGTTCCTGGGTTTTATCGGCAAGTGATGACACCATAAGCATGAAGTCACATTCATGAAGTTTTCATCAGAAGCAGATACAAAGGAGCACACACATATGCCCAGACATGCAAAGTTTTGTACTTTATTTCAGAAATTTGACAATTAAGAATTAGGGTTACGGCATTGACTTTTGATGTGTAAGCTCCAAACACTTCACATTCAAGGAAAAAAATCACATTCAACACTTTCACAAATATCAGCCATATGAGGAAATGGTAACAATAGCTTACATCAATCCTCTAACTGTCATGTAGAATGCACCAAAACCATAACCCCGTATCCAAAGCTACACCCCACAGACCTTTCCATGGTTTCCCTTAACCCTTTCATAAGCCTTGGTTTAGAATACTAACTGCATGTTGTGCCCTGTAAACCACACTCAAAATCACTCTATCCTTTGCATGCCCCGAGCCTTCAAAACACTTTTCATGCCATCCTTCAACTTCCTCCTAGGTTTCTCCCTTCTCCTTCATCCTTCCACTTCAGACAATTATATCCTCTTAGCCATCCTCTCTACATCTCTGAACAATTTCAGCACACCCTCTTCATCTCTCACACATACTCCTCTTACTACAACACCTGTCTCTAACCTTATTGTTTCATATTTAATCAACCCTCCTTGCACCATATTCTGTCCTCAAACATTTCATTTCCAACACATTCACCAAATTCCTTACATTTCTGTCTACAGCCCACACCTTACATTCATACAAGGTGGACTTGACTAATATTACCTTCAAGCATTAACATCTTTGCCCACAAAAACAGTGGCCTCTGTCAACACACTCCTCAATGTGCCCAAGATCAATGTCCCCCCTCATCCACCCTATGGCTCACTTCAGCTCCTGTGGTTCCATTTGCTGCTATGTCTACTCCAGTTCCTCTTAGCTCTCTCCAAAGAATGCATCTCTTTTAACAACTAAATAAACTTGCCTTTATTCTCACTTATTCTGAACTTTCTCCTCTCCTTAACTTGGCCACCAGAGCCCTATCATCAGCAAACAACTGACTCGCCTCCCAAGTCATCACACCCATACCTGCTCCTCTCTCCAAGACCCTTGCATTTACCTCCCTAAACAACCCATCCATAAACAGATTAAACACATAATGGTGACATCACACACCCCTACTGCAGGCAGATCCACACTCATTTGGAATCACTCACCTCCCTCCTCTCTACCTACCCACACACGTGCCTTACTCTCTTGATAAAAACTCCTCACTGCTTCTAATGGCTTTCTCCTCCAACATCATATCTGTATCAACCATATCATATACTTTCTCCAGATCCAAAAATGCCACATACAAATGCTTCTGTTTAACTATGAATCTCTCACACAAATTCTTCAAAACAAACTACTGACTCCAAAATCTTCCTATACTCTCTTTGCTTTCCTTTAACTGCTTCTTAACATTCCATTTACACATCTTATATTCTTCTGAGCAATCTAACATATGCCTTTATCTTATCTCATCCACAGCATTTCTAATCTCATCTATCCATTATGCATTTCCCTTTTTATTTCTATATCTCACAACCTTGTATCCTACTGCTAATTCTACAAACTTTAACGGTCTATCTCAAAACATCTTAAATGCCTCATTCACAAATGACTATATCCCTACAGTTTCTGCATTTCCATCTAAACTGCTGGTCATCCTAGTTTCAAACCCCTTCCTGCACTGTTTCTGATTTAACTTTTCACTTGCCAAAACTTTAACCTCTCCATTCTTCCCTATGCCATACCAGCATTTTGCCAATTATAAGACAAATCACTAATGTTCATAATCATACCGAAAATCCAAACTAACCAACCAACAACACGGTCACCACTTTCTAAAAATAATTCAATTGCAATACCATTTGATCTAGCCTCCATCTGGCATTTCAATATGTGAAAAGGCTCTTACCAACTCTTCTCTTTTCATACACTCTTTCCAAATACCAAACACTTCTCTCACACAAACCAACACTGCCACCCTAAACACCCACATCCTTAGCTTCAATTACTCTCACCTTTTGTCATTCTACACTCAAAGTCTCCTGGTATCTCTTCACAGGTGTCTAATTTTCCAAGCTCACTGTCACCACCTTCTTTTCATCCACAATATTTCCCCTTTTCTAAGAGCTTCTACAAATCTTCATCCTTACCTCAACACCAGATAATAATTGGACATACACTCCATCAGCTGCTCCTCACAATATTCAAATCCAAGAGTCATTCTTTTGCATGTCTATGAATTACTAATATACATAAACCAATAATACCTACTTACTATATTTCCTATTTCATGTATACTAATGTATGTCCCTCATTTTACACCAAGTACTCCCATTCACTTGTCATTTTTCGGCACAAAACTCCACAAGCTGTAAACCACTTCCATTCACCTCACTGATTACTAGCAAGTCCCCCAGTAAAACCCTTAAGTTCCTCATTACCTCAACAAGACAGTCATCGCCTTTCTTCAGAAATTCATCTGCAATATCATTCATTAATTTTCCAGCAGACAACTCTATATGGTGTTTCCCATTTCCTTTCACCTCAGTGAATACCCCAGTCCCTCCCCAATAATTACCAACTTTTGCATTCAAAACTACACTAAACTGGAGGTCTGAGGACTGATAAAGGACAGGGACAAGGAAGATAGGGAACTGTGCAACTGAACACCTAATGGTCAATTCTCATGTAGTAGAGGTCATTTCACAGGTAAAAGCAGGGGACGGGCCAATTGGGGTGCATGACAGGTTATGTCTGCTGGTACTACCATTTGGGAATGAAGCAGACTGGGGGAAAAGCAGGACAGAGCAGCATGAGATCAGTTCTCAGATGGAAGCATGGAACAAAGCACACGGATAGGACAGTTCAAGTCAAGGTTACAACTTTGTTTACATAGGCAGGCTCCCCACTGCCACTGATGCACATAAACATACTATTGAAAAACTCTGGGTCATGCATTAGAATAATCTACATTAATGCATGGAGTATACATAAAAAAAAATTCAGTCAGAAACAACTGTATTAGAAGTAAATTATGACAACTGGTATTTTAGAATTTTGGCTAAATACTAGAAATAAAGAATTCCACACTGAATATGCCATTTCTTGGTAGTCTATATTTAACAATGATAGGGGCTATAAAGTCGATAATAGCATCTAGCACTTTGTGAAAGCTTATGTAAATCCTGTGCAGACAATTCTGCTGCTGTTAATATAACTAATTTCCTTGTATTAGAAATCTGACAAATTTTGAAAGATAAACAGAAGGATTAGTTTATAGGCTGCAGCATAGACACCAGAATCACATAAAAGACGATATGATCACATAGCAGGAATGAAAAATGACAACGATTTCAATCATAGTCTGAGTTTTGATACACCAATATCTAAGTGAATCCCTTTCCAGTGGCTCAGGGACAGCTAAATCTGATTCACTGTGCCCTGACAGAATTAGCTGATAAACCTATACATAACAAGAGAACATCAGATCTAGTTCAAACTACTAATGAGGGTCTTGTTAACAATAATGAAGTCAGAGAAAAGTTTGGTACCAGTGATCAGTGATAAGTTACCTCACAGTTACCTTTCAATGCTGCCTATAATTCAGGTCAACATGAGTCATGAAAAAAAATGCAAAATTTCAGATGTGCAAATTTTAAAGATCTTGGCATTGCTCTCGACAGGCAAACTTGGGATGATATATGAAAGCCATGAGGAAGTACCTTGAGAGAGTTTCAGTAAACTGTCCAAATCAGTGCAGGGCACATTTGTGTTAGCCCTAGGTAGACGGTCATTGCCAAATGCAAAGCCAAAACACAAGAGCACTGACCTAAGAAAGTGTGCTATCTAAAAAAGTAACACATAAGACACTCAAAGAGACCAATAACTGGCTTGACAGAGCAAATCATTTTAAGTCTGCATAGAGAAACTAAGACATGTGCATCAAAGTAAATATCACTATTAAGCATATATTGTAAAAGAAAAAAAAAAGCATAAAAATCCAGGAGGAGTTTTATGGGTATGGTAGAAGCGTCATCATACAATCAAATGATCAATCAATAAATGAAAATGGTGATTTTGTTCATGAAAACAAAGACATGACAAAGATTTTATATGATTTTATCACATCTGCATTTACAACTAAAGATACAGCTTGTCCCGACTCCAGTGCCAATGCTACAAGAAAAATGTTTTCTGACTTTAGACAATAAAAGCATCAGCACAAAATAAACAATGTAAAACAGCAGGCCCAGATAAGTTTTATCTACGGACAACAAAAAAAGGTGAAAAATGAGTCAAACCCTTGATTCAACTCTTCAATATGTCACTTGCTAAGGGGAATATTCCAGAGTGTGTGAAAAAAGAAAGTCGAGAGTAAATGTGAATAAAAACAAGGCTATCAGGTTTAGCAGGGTAGTGGGACTGGCTAGTTGGGGGAGGGAGTTTGAATAGAGAAAATTTGGACAAAATGAAGCATTTCAGGTGACGTTAGTACTTGGTAAGCAGCCAACGACCAGGGAGGTACATTACCAGTACAACCTGCCCGAGTATCAGGAGTAGTAACAGCTGTGTAGTGAGCCACTACTTTAGTGGTTGTCAAGTTGCACTCCTCTAACCCAGGCAGCTGTTCTTTCTGCCTCATCCACACATGAACCAGTGCCATTCTGTCCATCTTTGTCACATGTAACACTTGACAATACTTAAGTCACACAGCCCATTCATCATAACTCAAGTCTAGATTTTCCTGTGGTGAGCGCTATGTGCTAGTCCTGTGTTCTGGTAAAATGGTAAGATCAATAGATAGAGGTAAAAGTTAGGAACATTTAGGTGGGAGTAAAAGGTAGAGTAGAAACATTAGGTAGAAGTAGTAGTTAGGAACATTTAGGTAGGAGCAAAAGGTAGAAACATTAGGTAGAAGTAGTAGTTAGGAACATTTAGGTAGGAGCATAAGGTAGAAACATTAGGTAGAAGTAGTAGTTAGGAACATTTAGGTAGGAGCATAAGGTAGAAACATTAGGTAGAGGTAGTGGTTAGGAACATTTAGGAAGGAGCATAAGGTAGAAACATTAGGTAGAAGTAGTAGTTAGGAACATTTAGGTAGGAGCATAAGGTAGAAACATTAGGTAGAAGTAGTGGTTAGGAACATTTAAGAAGGAGCATAAGGTAGAAACATTAGGTAGAAGTAGTAGTTAGGAACATTTAGGAAGGAGCATAAGGTACAAACATTAGGTAGAAGTAGTAGGTAGGAACATAAGGTAGACACATTAGGTAGAAGTAGTAGTTAGGAACATTTAGGAAGGAGCATAAGGTAGAAACATTAGGTAGAAGTAGTAGGTAGGAACATAAGGTAGAAACATTAGGTAGAAGTAGTGGTTAGGAACATTTAGGAAGGAGCATAAGGTAGAAACATTATGTAGAAGCAGTGGTTACGAACATTTAGGAAGGAGCATAAGGTAGAAACATCAGGTAGAAGTAGTGGGTAGGAGCATAAGGTAGAAACATTAGGTAGAAGTAGTAGGTAGGAACAGAAGGTAGAAACATTAGGTAGAAGTAGTAGTTAAGAACATTTACGTAGGAGCATAAGGTAGAAACATTAGGTAGAAGTAGTAGGTAGGAACAGAAGGTAGAAACATTAGGTAGAAGTAGTAGTTAAGAACATTTATGTAGGAGCATAAGGTAGAAACATTAGGTAGAAGTAGTAGGTAGGAGCATAAGGTAGAAACATTAGGTAGTAGTAGTAGTTAGGAACATTTACATAGGAGCATATGGTAGAAACATTAGGTAGAAGTAGTAGTTAAGAACATTTACGTAGGAGCATAAGGTAGAAACATTAGGTAGAAGTAGTAGGTAGGAACAGAAGGTAGAAACATTAGGTAGAAGTAGTAGTTAGGAACATTTACATAGGAGCATATGGTAGAAACATTAGGTAGAAGTAGTAGTTAGGAACATTTAGGAAGGAGCATAAGGTAGAAACATTAGGTAGAAGTAGTAGGTAGGAACATTTAGGAAGGAGCATAAGGTAGAAACATTAGGTAGAAGTAGTAGGTAGGAACATAAGGTAGAAACATTAGGTAGAAGTAGTAGTTAGGAACATTTAAGAAGGAGCATAAGGTAGAAACATTAGGTAGAAGTAGTAGATAGGAACATAAGGTAGAAACATTAGGTAGAAGTAGTAGTTAGGAACATAAGGTAGAAACATTAGGTAGAAGTAGTAGTTAAGAACATTTAGGAAGGAGCATAAGGTAGAAACATCAGGTAGAAGTAGTAGGTAGGACCAGAAGGTAGAAACATTAGGTAGAAGTAGTGGTTAAGAACATTTAGGAAGGAGAATAAGGTAGAAACATTAGGTAGAAGTAGTAGTTAAGAACATTTAGGAAGGAGCATAAGGTAGAAACATTAGGTAGAAGTAGTAGTTAGGAACATTTAGGTAGGAGCATAAGGTAGAAACATTAGGTAGAAGTAGTAGTTAGGAACATTTAGGAAGGAGCATAAGGTACAAACATTAGGTAGAAGTAGTAGTTAGGAACATTTAGGTAGGAGCATAAGGTAGAAACATTAGGTAGAAGTAGTAGTTAGGAACATTTAGGTAGGAACATAAGGTAGAAACATTAGGTAGAAGTAGTAGTTAGGAACATTTAGGTAGGAGCATAAGGTAAAAACATTAGGTAGTAGTAGTAGTTAGGAACATAAGGTAGAAACATTAGGTAGAAGTAGTAGTTAAGAACATTTAGGAAGGAGCATAAGGTAGAAACATCAGGTAGAAGTGGTAGGTAGGACCAGAAGGTAGAAACATTAGGTAGAAGTAGTGGTTAAGAACATTTAGGAAGGAGAATAAGGTAGAAACATTAGGTAGAAGTAGTAGTTAAGAACATTTAGGAAGGAGCATAAGGTAGAAACATTAGGTAGAAGTAGTAGTTAAGAACATTTAGGAAGGAGCATAAGGTAGAAACATTAGGTAGAAGTAGTAGGTAGGACCAGAAGGTAGAAACATTAGGTAGAAGTAGTAGTTAGGAACATTTAAGAAGGAGCATAAGGTAGAAACATTAGGTAGAAGTAGTAGTTAGGAACATTTAGGAAGGAGCATAAGGTAGAAACATTAGGTAGAAGTAGTAGGTAGGAACATAAGGTAGAAACATTAGGTAGAAGTAGCAGTTAGGAACATTTAGGAAGGAGCATAAGGTAGAAACATTTGGTAGAAGTAGTAGGTAGGAACATAAGGTAGAAACATTAGGTAGAAGAAGTAGGTAGGAACACAGGTAGAAGTAGTATGTAGAAACATTAGGTATAAGTAGTTAGTAGGTAGGAGCTTCTATGAACATTGAGCTATAGTAACCCTCTGCCAGTGGCCTGTTATGGAAGAGGCATTCAAGGCTAAAAAAGAAAGGTCGTTATCTTGGAGGGTAAGTAATGGGTATGTAACACGGATGTGAGGCATGAGCGACAGATGAGGATGTGCAGAGGAGGGTGTATGCAGTGAAAATGAAGTGTGTGCCAACAGAAAGTGCTTTAAGGTATTTAGTCAAGTACATACTAAAAGGGTAAGAGAGAGCTGTGGCAATAAAGAATGCGGCTGAGAGAGCTGAAGGTGTGCTGAAATGGTTTGGACATATGGAGAGAATAAGGAAGGAGAGATTGATAAACAGTATATATACATATGAGTCAGAGGCAGAGAATACAAGAAGGGAAAGACCAAGTTGGAGAAGGAAGATGAGTGAGAAAGATCTTAAGTGATCCCAGCTTGAACATGCAGAAAGGTAAAAGAGAAGCAAAAGGGAGAATGAACTGAAATGAGGTGGTATACAGGGTTCAATGTGCTGTCACTGGATTGAACCAGGACATAAGAAGCTGCTGAGGAAAACTATGGAAATTTATCCAAGGCCTGGTTTTGAATAGGTGAGCTGTGGTTCCAAAGCACTACACCTGACAGCTAGAGAATGGATCTGGGTGAATGTGTCCTTTTCGCTTCCATTCTTGGCACTAACTCACTGAATCATTCAACGCTGACACAACCAAACTATCAGACAGAACACTTATTATTCTTTTAATTGTTGTTAATAGAACCGAGTTGTAGTTCTTGCATTCCAGGCAAGGACAGTTATCTGTTCTTGATTTCTTGGTATGCTCTTGACACTTTTTACACATTCTCAAATTCTTTCCATCTCTGAACTTATTCTACCATAACAATTTTTACTTCTTGATGTTTTACTTCCCTTTTCATCCTAATTTCTTCAAACTCTTTCCACTACATCAGTAGCTTTATATATACCTTTACTCTGTAGTTTTATATCCACCTTCACTATTCATTATAAAGTTTTATTCACTTAATTTTAAAGGAAAGTTGATCATTTGTGGCAACCAGGATAATGAATAGTGATCTCATGGCTGCCTTGAGTCTACTGATTGATAATTTTTCCCATTAATCTAGTTTCATTTCAAAACTAACTGAAATGTCTTCACATAAATAATATCAATTATGATGTCTGTCATATATAAGAATATTTCAGTTCATATAAACATTGTGCAAAATGCATATGCAGAGCAATGCAAACGACAAGAGTAATATGGCAATACTCAGCAAAGTTTACCAACTGCAACATCATGTTACAATAAGCACACGGCCTTAGCTCAATAACCACCCAAATCTTTAACGCTTGCTTTCATTTCAGTGTTAAGCCTACACATAATAAAATCATCATTCATTATATATCTGGGACCATCAACACATTAATCATTTCAAAAATGATGATTTAATATCCCCCACAAAAAATGTCATAAAAAAGGACAGGGCCTAAACAAAAAAGCGGGTTCAGCGAAATAACTTTAAATGGGTTCTTACAACCCTGACAACATCCAAGAAGAAGAAACTCACTTAGCAATGCCTCCTTTGGTAAAACTATATTCAACATCTACATTCAGATGTACAGAATCAAAAATGGTAGCTAACTCCTCAGAAAGAATCCCCTTAAAAATCCAGCAGAAATCATTCACCTGAAACAAAGTTGTAAAACACCAGTAAGAGTCGCTTCTTGTAGATCACTGAAGCACCATATTATTACTAACCACATGACTATCATTCAATGCACTTCTAAGTTATGGAAAAGCCTCTCCATACATTGAAATCCTTGCTACTTCATGTTGCTGGGAGTAGTGTTGGGGTTCCAAGGGTGCAACTTACTGCTTCTAACATCGCGAGTCAGGTTTCCAAGCTGTGCTTTAGGAACAAGCACGCAGCGGCAGTACTAAGTCACTTGAGTTAATGGTGACAACAATTTCCTTGAGCAAACAGCTCATCACACCATTTTACTTCTGCTCGTCAAACTACCATCCTGTATGGTTTTGTCAAAGATGTCCTCCCTGGGTAATGTTAAGTCTACCAAGTACCAAGAACAACTGGTACCATGCTTATAACAACCTATACAACACCTAGAACAACTGGTACTATGCTTATAACAACCTATACAACACCTAGAACAACTGGTACTATGCTTATAAAAACCTATACCACACCAAAGAACAACTGGCACTATGCTATACTACATCTACAACAACTGGTAGTGTATCTTGCATTGTCACCTTGACCTCTGAAGTATCTAGGTTCGAGGCCACTGAAAGAAGCTGGTAGCTAGTGACAAAAGAAGTTGGCTAAGATTGCTGGGTCCAAAAATCTGTTGCTATGAACCCCCAACATTCAAAATACACTTAAACACAAAAGCAGTGCCAGTGAAATACACCCATGATACTAAGACAAACGGTTGACTTACATAACTGGTATATATTAGCAATTCAATGTTCTATATGCATTACGATTTTGTTTTGCATTGTCCATCCAGTAACATGTCACATTACTCTGAGGTTATCTGAGCAATATACTCCAACCACATCTTTGTAATTTTTTCTTGGCAAGTTGAAGTCTGCAGTATTTGTTTCTTGGTTATTCTATCATTTTTAAACAATTGTCTTTCATGCCATAAGAATGTTCTTCACAAATGTGATAATACACAGATATCAGAAAGACTAGCAGCTTCAAATATCTAGTGTAGAGGGTAAATCCAATAAGATGCCCAATTTACGTCATTCATTAAGAGGTAAATATTTGTTATACTGACCCATAAGACATTACACAATTACTGTTATGCCTGGCGACTCCTTCCAAACAATCCAAAATGGTTTTGTGATACGTACTTGGCATGACTGTTCAATATTCTCCAACACGTACAAAAATCACAAAATGTTTCCATAATTTCTGGTACTAGATCATGTAAATGATTGAACTGAATTGACAATTGGTCTTGCCAGAGGTTAGGTCTGTGTGTACAAGGCCATACCCCATACCATAGAAGATGTACATCCCACACCTTTCTAAACACCACTTACAAGGATTTCTTTACACTATGGTTTTGAAGTTGCATTTCTTGGTTTAGCGACACCTTCAGCAGATTTCATTTCCATTTTTATGCATTCACATATGCTGTTAAGTTAAATAGTAACAGAACAAGTTACTATTTCATCACCACACGACAGTAATTATACAATATGGATGGTCAAAGATCATTAAAAAAATATGGATGGGTCAAGTTCATTAACAATATGGATGGGTCAAGATCATTAACAATATGGATAGATCGATAACAATAGGGATGGGTCATTAACAATAGGGATGGGTCATTAACAATATGGATGGGTCATTAACAATATGGATAGATCATTAACAATATGGGTGGGTCATTAATAACATGGATGGGTCATTAACAACATGGATGGATCATTAACAATATGGATGGGTCACTAACAATATGAATGGGCCATTAATATGAATAGGTCATATCAACAATATGGATGGGTCATCAACTATATGGATGGGTCATTAACACTATGGATGGATCATTAACAATATGGATGGATTATCAACAATATGGATGAATCATTAACAATATGGATGGGTCATTAACTTTATGGATGGGTCATTAACAATATGGGTGGGTCATTAACAATATGGGTGGGTCATTAACAAAATGGATAGGACATTAACAACATGGGTGGGTCATTAACAATATGGATGGGTCATTAACAATATGGGTGGGTCATTAACAATATGGATGGGTTATTAACAATATGGATGGGTTATTAATAATATGGATGCATCATTAACAATATGGATGGGTCAATAACAATATGGATGGGTCATCAACAATATGTATGGGTCATTTACAGTATGGATGGATCTTTAACGATATGGATGGGTCATTAACAATATGGATGGGTCATTTACTATATGGATGGGTCATTAACAATATGGAGAGGTCATTAACAATATATATATGGGTCATTACAATATGGATGGGTCTTTAACAGTATGGATGGGTCATAAACAATACATATGGGTCATTAACCATATGGATGGGTCATAAGAAATATGGATGGATCATTAACAATATGGATGGGTCATTCACAACATGAATGGGTCATAAATAATATGGATGGGTCATTAACAATATGGATGGGTTATCAACAATTTGGGTGGATCATTAACAATATGGATGGGTCATTAATAATATGGATGGGTCATCAACAATATGGATGGGTTATCAACAATTTGGGTAGATCATTAACAATATGGATGGGTCATTAATAATATGGATGGGTCATTAACAATATAGATTGGTCATTAACAATATGGATCATTAACAATATGGATGGGTCATCAACAATATGGATGGGTCATCAACAATATGGATGGGTCATTAACAATATGGATGGGTCATTAACAATATAGATTGGTCATTAATAATATGGATGGATCATTAACAATATGGATGGATCATTAACAATATGGATGTGTCATTAACAATATGGATGGGTCATTAACAATATGGATGGATCATTAACAATATGGATGGGTCATTAACAATATGGATGGATCATTAACAATATAGACTGGTCATTAATAATATGGATGGATCATTAACAATATGGATGGATCATTAACAATATGGATGTGTCATTAACAATATGGATGGGTCATTAACAATATGGATGGATCATTAACAATATGGATGGGTCATTAACAATATGGATGGGTCATTAACAATATGGATGGGTCATTAACAATATGGATGGGTCATTAACAATATGGATGGGTTATTAACAATATGGATGGGTTATTAATAATATGGATGCATCATTAACAATATGGATGGGTCATTAACAATATGGATGGGTTATTAAAAATATGGATGGGTCATTAACAATATGGATGGATCATTAACAATATGGATGGGTCATTAACAATATGGATGGGTCATTAACAATATGGATGGGTCATTAACAATATGGATGGGTCATTAACAATATGGATGGGTTATTAACAATATGGATGGGTTATTAATAATATGGATGCATCATTAACAATATGGATGGGTCAATAACAATATGGATGGGTCATCAACAATATGTATGGGTCATTTACAGTATGGATGGATCTTTAACGATATGGATGGGTCATTAACAATATGGATGGGTCATTAACAATATGGATGGGTCATTAACAATATGGATGGGTCATTAACAATATGAATGGATCATTAACAATATGGATGGGTCATTAACAACATAAATGGGTCATCAACAATATGAATGGGTCATTAACAATATGAATGGATCATTAATAATATGGATGGGTCATTAACAATATGAATGGCTCATTAACAATATGGATGGGTCATTAACAATATGGATGGATCTTTAACTATATGGATGGGTCATTAACAATATGGATGGATCTTTAACTATATGGATGGGTCATTAACAATATGGATGGGTCATTAACAATATGGATGGGTCATTAACAATATGAATGGCTCATTAACAATATGGATGGGTCATTAACAATATGGATGGGTCATTAACAATATGGATGGATCTTTAACTATATGGATGGGTCATTAACAATATGGATGGGTCATTAACAATATGGATGGGTCATTAACAATATGAATGGATCATTAACAATATGGATGGGTCATTAACAATATGAATGGGTCATTAACAATATGGATGGGTCATTAACAATATGGATGGGTCATTAACAATATGAATGGGTCATTAACAATATGGATGGGTCATTAACAATATGAATGGGTCATCAACAATATGAATGGGTCATTCACAATATGGACGGGTCATTAACAATATGGAAGGGTCATTAACAATATGAATGGGTCATTAACAATATGGATGGGTCATTAACAATATGAATGGGTCATTAACAATATGAATGGGTCATTAACAATATGAATGGGTCATTAACAATATGAATGGGTCATTAACAATATGAATGGGTCATTAACAATATGGATGAGTCACTAACAATATGGATGGGTCATTAACAATACGAATGGGTCATTAACAATATGAATGGGTCATTAACAATATGAATGGGTCATTAACAATATGGATGGGTCATTAACAATATGGATCGGTCAATAACAATATGGATGAGTCATTAACAATATGGATGGGTCATTAACAATATGGATGGGTCATTAACAATATGGATGGTCATTAACAATATGGATGGGTCATTAACAATATGGATGGGTCATTAACAATATGGATGGGTCATTAACAATATGGATGAGTCAGATCATTTATAATATGGATGAGTCAGATCATTAACAATATGAATAGTTACATCATTAAAAATATGGATGGGTCATTAACAATATGGATGAGTCAGACGAGTAACAATATGGATAGGTCAGATCTTTAAAAATACGGACAGTTAGATCATTAACAATATGGATGGGTTATTAACAATATGGATGGGTTATTAATAATATGGATGGATCATTAACAATATGGATGCATCATCAACAATATGGATGGGTCAATAACAATATGGATGCGTCATTAACAATATGGATGGGTCATTAACAATATGGATGGGTCATTCACAATATGGACGAGGCATTAACAATATGGATGGATCAAGACCGTTTTAAATGCACATTTTCGTGTGTATGTACTGAGCTGGTTTGTGTAAGTCAAATACCGTTTTCCATCATATCATTCATCAATGATAACCATACCTATGATGAAGTTGGGCCAATATCATATGGCAGACACTGGGAGATCATTTTACTTCTATGTAAAACATATTTGTTGAGTCTCTGTATGTAACCACGTTATCAATCATCATTATCTAATCATAATTGTATTATCAATCATCATTATTAAACCATAAATGTATTATCAATCATCATTATTCAAACATAATTGTATTATTAATCTGGATGAGATGTAATGCACATGGGGGATGATAACAGTACGTGTAACGTGCAACCACCCATACAATTTAAGGTAGTTTATTTTTACGGTAAAGTATGGTTTGTAGCACGACTGAACAATCTTACAAATACGGAGAAAATGCACATCAATGAACTCCTAATACTTGGCAAAAATTATTTAGACTAGGGAGTGATGCAGAGCATTACATTCTTCGAAAACAGATTGGGTAGGGGTTTCGATGATATGGAGAAAATGTGAGGTAAAGTAAATGAAAAACAAATTAGACCAAGAGAAACAGCGAAAACCAAACTTCACCGTATAAACTCAATTTATGATACCAGCTATGTTAAATGGATAATCTGTGAATGCTGTGATTTAATTTACATCCAATTGCCGAGATTTTTGTTTACCAAGTTTACTTACTCCCCACAATTGCCAATATGGCACAGGAAAGATGGACTACAATATCTTTGGTAAATTCTGAGTCTAGTAAATGAATATCAAGGTCAAAATTAGCATCAACATGAAGTTATCTCTTCATCTACTGGTTTATTGCACACTTCACCTAATAATCAAAACCCTTACAACACTATCAAAAAATAAATATTTCATACTCCTCTCTGGTTTAATTACTTTTAAGAAGTAATATAGTATAACAAATCATGATCTCCTCTGCTGTAATTATTTTTACTAAGTAATATAATGTAACAAATCACGTTTCCCTCTGGTTCAATTACTTTTACGAAGTAATATAGTATAACAAATCATGATCTCCTCTGCTGTAATTATTTTTACTAAGTAATATAAAGTAACAAATCACATTTCCCTCTGGTTCAATTACATTTACGAAGTAATATAATGTAACAAATCATGTTCCCCTCTGGTTTAATTACATTTACAAGGAAATATAATTTTACTAATTATAATTCTACTAAGTAATATGTAACAAATGTTCCCCTCTGGCTTAATTACTTTTACTAAGAAATACAATGTAACAAATCATGTTCCCCTCAGGTTAAATTCCTTTTACTAAGTAATATAATGTAACAAACCATGTTCTCTGGTTTAATTACTTTTAATAAGTAATACATGTAACAAATCATGTTCCCCTCAGGTTAATTACTTTTAGTAATATAACGTAACAAATCATGTTCCCCTCAGGTTTAATAAATTTTACTAATATAATGTAACAAATCATGTTCCCCTCAGGTTAAATTACATTTACTAAGCAAGATAATGTAACAAATCATGTTCTCAGGTTAAATTACTTTTAGTATGTAATATAATGTAACAAATAATGTTCCCCTCAGGTTAAATTACTTTTACTAAGCAAGATAATGTAACAAATCATGTTCTCTGGTTTAATAAATTTTACTAATATAATGTAACAAATCATGTTCCCCTCTGGTTTAATTACTTTTACTAAGCAATATAATGTAACAAATCATGTTCCCCTCTGGTTTAATTACTTTTACTAAGCAATATAATGTAACAAATCATGTTCTCTGGTTTAATAAATTTTACTAATATAATGTAACAAATCATGTTCCCCTCTGGTTTAATTACTTTTACTAAGCAAGATAATGTAACAAATCATGTTCCCCTCAGGTTTAATAAATTTTACTAATATAATGTAACAAATCATGTTCCCCTCTGGTTTAATTACTTTTACTAAGCAATATAATGTAACAAATCATGTTCTCAGGTTAAATTACTTTTAGTATGTAATATAATGTAACAAATAATGTTCCCCTCAGGTTAAATTACTTTTACTAAGCAAGATAATGTAACAAATCATGTTCTCTGGTTTAATAAATTTTACTAATATAATGTAACAAATCATGTTCCCCTCTGGTTTAATTACTTTTACTAAGCAATATAATGTAACAAATCATGTTGTTCTTTGGTTTAATTACTTTTACTAGGTAACATAAATCATGTTCCCCTCTGGTTTAATTACTTTTACTAAGTAACATAATGTAACAAATCATGTTCCCTTCTGGTTTAATTACTTAGTAACATAATGTAACAAATGATGTTTTTACTAAGTAAGTACTTTTACTAAGTAACCTAATGTAACAAATCATGATCGCCTCTGGTTTAATTACTTTTACTAAGTAACATATTGTAGCAAATAATCTTCCCCTCTGGTTTAATTACTTTTACTAAGTAATATAATGTAACAAATCATGATCCCCCTGGTTTAATTACTTTTACTAAGTAACATAATGTAACAAATCATGATCCCCTCTGGTTTAATTACTTTTACTAAGTAACATATTGTAGCAATAATCTTCCCCTCTGGTTTAATTACTTTTACTAAGTAATATAATGTAACAAATCATGATCCCTCAGGTGTAATTACTTTTACTAAGCAATATAATGTAAAAAATCATGTTCTCTGGTTCAATTACTTTTACTAAGTAGTATAATATAATAAATCATGTTCCCCTCTAGTTAAATTACTTTTACTAAAGTAACAAATAATGTTTCCTCATTTAATTACTTTTACTAAGTAATATAATGTAACAAATTATGTTCCCTCAGGTTTAATTACTTTTACTAAGTAATATAATGTAACACATCATGTTCCCCTCTGGTTTAATTACTTTTACTGATATAATGTAACAAATCATGATCCCATCTGGTTTAATTACTTTTACCAAGGAATATAATGTAACAAATCATGTTCTTCTCTGGTTTAATTACTTTTACTAAGTAACAAATCATGTTCCCCACTTGTTTAATTACTTTTACTAAGTAATATCATGGAACAAAACATGTTCCCCTCTGGTTTAATTACTTTTACTAAGTAACATATTGTAGCAAATAATCTTCCCCTCTGGTTTAATTACTTTTACTAAGTAATATAATGTAACAAATCATGATCCCCCTGGTTTAATTACTTTTACTAAGTAACATAATGTAACAAATCATGATCCCCTCTGGTTTAATTACTTTTACTAAGTAACATATTGTAGCAATAATCTTCCCCTCTGGTTTAATTACTTTTACTAAGTAATATAATGTAACAAATCATGATCCCTCAGGTGTAATTACTTTTACTAAGCAATATAATGTAAAAAATCATGTTCTCTGGTTCAATTACTTTTACTAAGTAATAAAATGTAACATCATGTTCCCTCCAGTTTAATTACTTTCACTAATCAATATAACGTAACAAATGTTCTCCTCTAGTTTAATTACTTTTACAAAGTAATATCATGTAACAAATGTTCCCCCTCTGGTTTAATTACTTTTACTATGTAATATAATGTAACAAATCATGTTCCCCTCTGGTTTAAGTACTTTTACTAAGCAACATAATGCAAGAAATCATGTTCCCGCTGGTTTAATTGCTTTTACTACATAATATAATGTAACAAATGATGTTCCCCTCTGATTTAAATCACTTTCACTAAGCAATGTAACATATCATTTTCACTTGTGGTTTAAACCATTTCTACTAATGTTGTATAACAAATCAAGTTCTCCTGTACTTTAAATGAAATTTTCCAAAGTAAAATAAATAGCAGTACGTGTTCCCCTCTGGTTTAAATCACTTATACTACGTGAATTTACTGAAAAACTCATATTCCCTTCTACTTTAAGTCATGTTTTATGAAGTAAAATAAATAACTGTTTTCTGGTTTATATGACTTTAGCTTAATAAAAATAATTCATGTTTACATCTGGTTTCAATCACTTTTACTAAGTATAACACTTCTATTTATACACTTCTTATCTATGACCATAAGCTAGATATCTTTGACTTCCCCATTCCTGACTATTGTTGATTATTTCTATGTTTTGGTCACTGAGAAAGACGGGGTGAGGTGTCATGGGTACTGCTAAGTTTTTAACATGTGCCTTACCAACTTAACCCCATACTTTCCAGACTATGTATAACCCATATTACTAATCAGACATGACTAAAAATGTGCAGAAGAAAGCAACCAAACTTCAAAGAGGCAGTAAAAACAGAATTCTTGGAATCTATGTTATGTCCGCCAAACTGAAGTCTTGGGGAATAATTATTCTCATAACCACTGGTGTGTCACCATCTTAAATAGTGTTCAGTTTCGGTTCCATATGTGAGGAAAGACATAAACAGATTGTAGAATGTACATAGGCGAACAATCAAGATAATAATAATTCCTTATTGTTCATAAAGAGAATTTGTCTCGTGGCCAGGCATATATAAAAGATAAACAAGCATGTACAGGATCAGACATTATACGACGAGTACACAATATGCATGAGAGCATTCATAATATATACCCAGAGCTTCAAGTCTGATACCACACGTTCATAGCAGAAATAAATGCAAAAATCATTCTCATGCTGGATGGAACAAATGATCGATTGTAACACGTAGCTTGATCTGTTACTGATCTTAAACTTTTACCACATAACACTGTATATAATATGAGGTCAGGATCATTGTGGTAAACACTGCATCTGTAAATATCAGCTTTTCTGGTACAGATCTGGGAAGGATTTCACATTTTTAGTCTTGTTTACTACAACCATTTACGATTTTATTTAGTTTCCAAACTAACAGCATATGGTAAAAGACAAGACTGAACAACACTCATATAATACAATTCCATAATTTTCCTATCTGCTTTTAATCTATTTATCAACTACTTGTAATGGCGGCATTAAGTTTCATGACAAAAAATCATTCTGGAGTTTGCCTTTTAATAAAATCTTTCAACACAAGAGAAAAAAGTACTTTGTTATCAAATAATGGAACCGAAGTGTTTATAAATCTTGAACGCTACCAACACATTCTGAGTCTACAACCTAATGTTGGTGTACTACTGACGTTGTACTGAAATCAACAATCATTACTTTTGTTGATGCTGAGTTCCATAAAGATATCATTACAACATTTAGCAAAACTTACCAATTCTTGTCAGAACACAAAATCATTATTTTTCAGAGAAACTATGGTAGACGATTACTAACCCGAGAAAGAAATCGTA
Organism: Panulirus ornatus; assembly: GCF_036320965.1. NCBI lineage: Eukaryota > Metazoa > Arthropoda > Malacostraca > Decapoda > Palinuridae > Panulirus > Panulirus ornatus. The sequence continues at coordinate 6,235,995 of NC_092260.1, forward strand.
CGAGCACTGACAAACCTAATTAAATCTGATAAGCTAAAAGAGATAAGGTTAAGAGGTGACCTAAAACAGGAAATGAAAATTATAAAAAGTTTGGATAATCGAACCAGCTATATAAGGACGGATTCCTCTAATGTAACTCGTATAAATGGATAAACTCGCTTACGGGTAAACACTTTACCTCGAAAGAAGCAAGATACCTCTTCAACAGGATTGTTAACTTGCGGCATGACTTACCAACTGGAGTGGTTGAAAGAAGTACCATAAATATGCTTTTGCCCAAACTGGATAAAGACTACTTACAGCACCTCCTCAGCCATGTGAAACGGTCACATTTTCTAACAATCTGAATGTATTCCCTGCCATACTGATCCATGAGTCTCCGTTCTCTTACACTATTATGAACAGGATCATTAAGAGTCTAATAGCCTGTTGCTGTTTGATTTCATCTGTATCTCTTCATACCAGCCAACGTAATCTCTCGTAGGAAGAGAAACTGAAAATTCTGAGAAATACCCACGGTTGTAGACGAGGCTGAGAGACGAATGAAACAATTCCAATTACAGAGACAAATGACGTCACACATGAACATGAAATGTTACTTAAGAACATACAGTTCAAGACGCCTGCCTGCCACTATAACCACAACTACAACCTGGTCATCATTATAACCACAACCACAACCTGCTCATTATAACCACAACTACAACCTGGCTCATTATAACCACAACTACAACCTGGTCATCATTATAACCACAACTACAACCTGGTCATCATTATAACTACAACTACAACCTGGTCATCATTATAACCACAACTACAACCTGGTCAATATAACCACAACTACAACCTGCTCATTACAACCACAACTACAACCTGGTCAATATAACCACAACTACAACCTGCTCATTATAACCACAACTACAACCTGGTCAATATAACCACAACTACAACCTGCTCATTATAACCACAACTACAACCTGGTCAATATAACCACAACTACAACCTGCTCATTATAACCACAACTACAACCTGGTCAATATAACCACAACTACAACCTGCTCATTATAACCACAACTACAACCTGGTCAATATAACCACAACTACAACCTGCTCATTATAACCACAACTACAACCTGTCAATATAACCACAACTACAACCTGCTCATTATAACCACAACTACAACCTGGCTCAATATAACCACAACTACAACCTGCTCATTATAACCACAACTACAACCTGGTCAATATAACCACAACTACAACCTGCTCATTATAACCACAACTACAACCTGGTCAATATAACCACAACTACAACCTGGTCAATATAACCACAACTACAACCTGGTCAATATAACCACAACTACAACCTGCTCATTATAACCACAACTACAACCTGGTCAATATAACCACAACTACAACCTGCTCATTATAACCACAACTACAACCTGGTCAATATAACCACAACTACAACCTGCTCATTATAACCACAACTACAACCTGGTCAATATAACCACAACTACAACCTGGTCAATATAACCACAACTACAACCTGGTCAATATAACCACAACTACAACCTGGTCAATATAACCACAACTACAACCTGGTCAATATAACCACAACTACAACCTGGTCAATATAACCACAACTACAACCTGGTCAATATAACCACAACTACAACCTGGTCAATATAACCACAACTACACTACAACCTGGTCAATATAACCACAACTACAACCTGGTCAATATAACCACAACTACAACCTGGTCAATATAACCACAACTACAACCTGGTCAATATAACCACAACTACAACCTGCTCATTATAACCCATATATAACCGACTAAACCCCGTTAATGTGACATGATGACGTCGACCATCACAACACAACCTTACAGAGGTCGGGGCTGGTAAGGGTTGTGAGTAACAACAACCACAACAGTTGTGTGTTGATGGCCGCCGCCCAACAATATTATCTCAAGTTATAAGAAACATGTAAAGTATAAAAATAACTTGGGCTGTACAAGTGAGGTTATGAAGTTGTAATAGTAAATATTATCAAGATATGGAGGAATGATGGATGGTCTTACCTTCGCTAACATCATCGTCCAATGTACCTTTGACTTGTGAGAAGCACCATTGGATGTCTCCATTGCCTGCAAAATCAGACATGATGGAGTTAATGGTCTTTCCTTGCTGGTCGCCGCCACACTTCCCTATTTTGTCAGACGGAAGTTATCTAGTGTGGTAATAACCGGCGATACTTCCCTCCGAGGATCATGAGAGAGAAACTCGGCTCGTCCTCTTCGCATCTATTCTCCACTCTACTTACCGGCCATCCCAATATTCTCGTTCCTCGTATTCACTTTTTGGAACTATCAAGTGGTAGGATGTCATGTATTTAGCGTTCAACATCTAGAACTCGCACGGATGGCATAAGATTCAGAGAATTTTCACAATTACAGCCAGTATGGCGTCAACTTCTCTCTCTCCACTGTGACGTCACCATCAACACGGGCATTGTGGGAGAACAACGAGGCAGCGGCATGCGCACACCCACCACAACCACCACAACCACATCATTAATGACTAACTAATAAATGGATCATTAGCATGATAACTAATGAATGGATTATTACGATAATAAGTTGTTGTTTATCACCTGGCATAGTGAGAGGCACGACTCCGGAGATATATGATAAGATCAATCGAAGATCTTGACATTAATGATGATTATATTTACTACCATCTTTATCATATCATTATTGTACACTTAATTATGATTCATTAATGATTATAATTACTGACCACTACCATCATTATAGGAACATTGTACACTTAACTAACGTAAGACTTTTATAATAACCAATAAGTGGTAATAAACATTAAATGATAACGCAACACTACCTCACAATATATATTTCATCTTCATATAATGTAAGAATCATATACATTGTGTTTGTGTGTGAGGCAGGTAGTGGACATCATATACATTGTGTTAGTGTGTGAGGCAGGTAGTGGACATCATATACATTGTGTGTGTGAGGCAGGTAGTGGACATCATATACATTGTGTTAGTGTGTGAGGCAGGTAGTGGACATCATATACATTGTGTTAGTGTGTGAGGCAGGTAGTGGACATCATATACATTGTGTTAGTGTGTGAGGCAGGTAGTGGACATCATATACATTGTGTGTGAGGCAGGTAGTGGACATCATATACATTGTGTTAGTGTGTGAGGCAGGTAGTGGACATCATATACATTGTGTGTGAGGCAGGTAGTGGACATCATATACATTGTGTGTGAGGCAGGTAGTGGACATCATATACATTGTGTTAGTGTGTGAGGCAGGTAGTGGACATCATATACATTGTGTTAGTGTGTGAGGCAGGTAGTGGACATCATATACATTGTGTGTGAGGCAGGTAGTGGACATCATATACATTGTGTTAGTGTGTGAGGCAGGTAGTGGACATCATATACATTGTGTTTGTGTGTGAGGCAGGTAGTGGACATCATATACATTGTGTTAGTGTGTGAGGCAGGTAGTGGACATCATATACATTGTGTGTGAGGCAGGTAGTGGACATCATATACATTGTGTTAGTGTGTGAGGCAGGTAGTGGACATCATATACATTGTGTTAGTGCGTGAGGCAGGTAGTGGACATCATATACATTGTGTTAGTGTGTGAGGCAGGTAGTGGACATCATATACATTGTGTTAGTGTGAGAGGCAGGTAGTGGACATCATATACATTGTGTTAGTGCGTGAGGCAGGTAGTGGACATCATATACATTGTGTTAGTGTGAGGCAGGTAGTGGACATCATATACATTGTGTTAGTGTGAGAGGCAGGTAGTGGACATCATATACATTGTGTTAGTGTGTGAGGCAGGTAGTGGACATCATATACATTGTGTTAGTGTGTGAGGCAGGTAGTGGACATCATATACATTGTGTTAGTGCGTGAGGCAGGTAGTGGACATCATATACATTGTGTTTGTGTGAGAGGCAGGTAGTGGACATCATATACATTGTGTTAGTGTGTGAGGCAGGTAGTGGACATCATATACATTGTGTTAGTGTGTGAGGCAGGTAGTGGACATCATATACATTGTGTTAGTGTGTGAGGCAGGTAGTGGACATCATATACATTGTGTTAGTGTGAGAGGCAGGTAGTGGACATCATATACATTGTGTTAGTGTGAGAGGCAGGTAGTGGACATCATATACATTGTGTTAGTGTGTGAGGCAGGTAGTGGACATCATATACATTGTGTTAGTGTGTGAGGCAGGTAGTGGACATCATATACATTGTGTTAGTGTGTGAGGCAGGTAGTGGACATCATATACATTGTGTTAGTGTGTGAGGCAGGTAGTGGACATCATATACATTGTGTTAGTGTGTGAGGCAGGTAGTGGACATCATATACATTGTGTTAGTGTGTGAGGCAGGTAGTGGACATCATATACATTGTGTTAGTACGTGAGGCAGGTAGTGGACATCATATACATTGTGTTTGTGTGAGAGGCAGGTAGTGGACATCCTATACATTGTGTAGTGTGTGAGGCAGGTATGGACATCATATTCATTGTGGGACATCATATACATTGTGTTAGTGTGTGAGGCAGGTAGTGGACATCATATACATTGTGTTAGTGTGAGAGGCAGGTAGTGGACATCATATACATTGTGTTAGTGTGAGAGGCAGGTAGTGGACATCATATACATTGTGTTAGTGTGTGAGGCAGGTAGTGGACATCATATACATTGTGTTAGTGTGAGAGGCAGGTAGTGGACATCATATACATTGTGTGTGAGGCAGGTAGTGGACATCATATACATTGTGTTAGTGTGTGAGGCAGGTAGTGGACATCATATACATCGTTCACATGGAAATACATAGTTGGAATGTATATGTCATCATGCCAGACATTACATAGTCAAAATATATGAACAATATGACCTGCTACCAGGTGTGTGTGTGTGTGTGTGTGTGTGTGTGTGTGCTAACGTTTTCCCTGACCTTCACAACCTCATTTCTATTTATTTTGTTGTTGTTGTTGTTGTTGTTGTTGTTGTTGTTGTAGGATAAACAGGTACAACAAAATATTATGATCGACCATCCATCTCTCTTCATCATAACCAACTTAACAACATTATACCATTACAACATTATAACATTATAATATTACAACATTACATTATAACATTGTAATATTACAACATTACATTATAACATTATAACATTACAACATTACATTATAACATTAAAACATTGCAACATTATAACATTATGATATTACAACATTACATTATAACATTATAACATTACAACATTATAACATTATAATATTACAACATTACAACATTGTAACATCATAACATTACAATATTACATTATAACATTAAAACATTGCAACATTATAACATTATAATATTACAACATTACATTATAACATTACAACATTACAACATTATAATATTACAACATTACAACATTATAACATTATAATATTACAACATTACATTATAACATTAAAACATTACAACATTAAAACATTACAACATTATAACATTATAATATTACAACATTACATCATTATAACATTATACCATTACAACATTATAACATTATAACATTATAACATTACAACATTACATTATAACATTATAACATTACAACATTATAACATTATAATATTACAACATTTCAACATTATAACATTATAACATTATAACATTACAACATTACATTATAACATTATAACATTACAACATTATAACATTATAATATTACAACATTACAACATTGTAACATTATAACATTACAACATTACATTATAACATTAAAATATCGCAACATTATAACATTATAATATTACAACATTACATTATAACATTACAACATTACAACATTATAACATTATATTACAACATTACAACATTATAACATTATGATATTACAACATTACATTATAACATAAAAACATTACATTATAACATTATAATATTACAACATTACAACATTATAACATTATAACATTACAACATTACATTATAACATTACAACATTACAACATTATAACATTATAATATTACACATTACATTATAATATTACAACATTATAACATTATAATATTACAACATTACAACATTATAACATTATAATATTACAACATTACGTTATAACAAAAACATTACAACATTATAACATTATAATATTACAACATTACATTATAACATTACAACTTTACAACATTACATTATAACATTAAAACATTACAACATTATAACATTATAATATTGCAACATTACATTATAACATTACAACATTATCACATTACAACATTACATTATAACATTACAACATTATAACATTACAACTTTACAACATTACATTATAACATTAAAACATTACAATATTATAACATTATAATATTACAACATTACATTATAACATTACAACATTATAACATTACAACATTACATTATAATGTTACCTTACAACATTATAACATTACAACATTATAACATTATACCATTACAACATTACAGCATTATAACATTGTAACATTATAACATTATAACATTATAACATTATAACATTATAACATTATACCATTACAACATTACAACATTATAACATTATACCATTACAACATTATAACATTACAACATTACAACATTACAACATTACAACATTACATTATAACATTACAACATTATAACATTATAACACTACATTATAACATTACAACATTATAACATTATACCATTACAACATTATAACATTACAACATTACAACATTACAACATTACAACATTATAACATTACAACATTACAACATTATAACATTACAACATAATAACATTATAACACTACATTATAACATTACAACATTACATTATAACATTACAACATTATAACATTATACCATTACAACATTACAACATTATAACATTATAACATTACAACATTATAACATTATACCATTACAACATTATAACATTACAACATTATACCATTACAACATTATAACATTATAACATTACAACATTATACATTACAACATTATAACATTACAACATTATACCATTACAACATTATAACATTACAACATTATAACATTATAACATTATAACATTATAACATTACATTATAACATTACAACATTATAACATTATAACATTAACATACATTACAACATTATAACATTACATTACAATATTATAACATTATAACATTACAACATTTAACATTATAACATTATAACATTACAACATTACAACATTATAACATTACAACATTACAACATTATAACATTACAACATTATACCATTACAACATTATAATATTACAACATTATAACATTACAACATTATAACATTATACCATCACAACATTATAACATTATAACATTATAACATTACAACATTATAACATTACAACATTACAACATTATAACATTATAACATTACAACATTATAACATTACAACATTATAACATTACAACATTACAACATTACATCATAACATTATAACATTATAACATTATAACATTACAACATTACAACATTATAACATTACAACATTATAGCATTATAACATTACAACATTACAACATTATAACATTACAACATTACATTATAACATTACAAAATTATAACATTATAACATTAAAACATTATAACATTACAACATTATAACATTACAACATTATAACATTACAACATTACAACATTATAACATTACAACATTATAACATTACAACATTACAACATTATAACATTACAACATTATAACATTACAACATTATAACATTACAACATTACAACATTATAACATTATAACATTACAACATTACAACATTACAACATTATAACATTACAACATTATAACATTACAACATTACAACATTATAACATTACAACATTATAACATTACAACATTGTAACATTACAACATTACAACTTTACATTATAACATTATAACATTACAACATTATAACATTACAACATTATAACATTACAACATTACAACATTATAACATCACAACATTACATTATAACATTACAACATTATATCTTTATAACATCACAACATTATAACATTACAACATTACAACATTATAACATTACAACATTACATTAAAACATTGCAACATTATATCTTTATAACATTACAACATTACAACATTATAACATTACACATTATAACATTACAACATTACATTATAACATTACAACATTTTAACATTACAACATTATAACATTATAACATTACAACATTATAACATTACAACATTACATTATAACATTACAACATTATATTACATTATAACATTACAACATTATAACGTTACAACATTATATTACATTATAACATTACAAGATTACAACATTACAACATTATAACATAACATTACAACGTTACATTATAACATTATAACATTACATAACATAAAAGCATTATAACATTACAACATTACAACATAATATAACATTACAACATTACAACATTATAACATTAAAGAATTACATTAAAATATTATAACATTACAACCTTACATTACAACATTACATTATAACAATACAACTACAACATTATAACATTCAAACTCTGTACATGCCTTCATCCTCTCAATCAATACCCTCCCATATAATTTCCCAGGAATACTCAACAAACTTATACCTCTGTAATTTGAGCACTCACTTTCATCCCCTTTGCCTTTGTACAATGGCACTATGCACGCATTCCGCCAATCCTCAGGCACCTCACCATGAGTCATACATACATTAAATAACCTTACCAGCCAGTCAACAACACAGTCACCCCCTTTTTTAATAAATTCCACTGCAATGCCATCCAAACCCGCTGCCTTGCCGGCTTTCATCTCCCGCAAAGCTTTTATTACCTCTTCTCTGTTTACCAAATCATTCTCCTTAACCCTCTCACTTTGCACACCACCTCGACCAAAACACCCTATATCTGCCACTCTATCATCAAACACATTCAACAAACCTTCAAAATACTCATTCCATCTCCTTCTCACATCACCACTACTTGTTATCACCTCCCCATTAGCCGCCTTCACTGAAGTTCCCATTTGTTCCCTTGTCTTATGCACTTTATTTACCTCCTTCCAGAACATCTTTTTATTCTCCCTAAAATTTAATGATGCTCTCTCACCCCAACTCTCATTTGCCCTCTTTTTCACCACTTGCACCTTTCTCTTGATCTCCTGCGTCTTTCTTTTATACATATCCCACTCATTTGCATTATTTCCCTGCAAAAATCGTCCAAATGCCTCTCTCTTCTCTTTCACTAATAATCTTACTTCTTCATCCACTACTCACTACCCTTTCTGATCTGCCCACCTCCCACGCTTCTCTTGCCACAAGCATCTTTTGCGCAAGCCATCACTGCTTCCCTAAATACATCCCATTCCTCCCCCACTCCCCTTACCTCCTTTGTTCTCACCTTTTTCCATTCTGTACTCAGTCTCTCATGGTACTTCCTCACACAAGTCTCCTTCCTAAGCTCACTTACTCTCACCACTCTCCTCACCCCAACATTCTCTCTTCTTTTCTGAAAACCTCTACAAATCTTCACCTTCGCCTCCACAAGATAATGATCAGACATTCCTCCAGTTGCACCTCTCAGCTCATTAACATCCAAAAGTCTCTCTTTCGCGCGCCTATCAATTAACACGTAATTCAATATTATAACATTACAACATTATAACATTACAAATCTTTTTATACGTATGTAAGTAGGAGAGATGGCCAGAGAGCGTTATTGGATTACGTGTTAATTGATAGGCGCGCGAAAGAGAGACTTTTGGATGTTAATGTGCTGAGAGGTGCAACTGGAGGGATGTCTGATCATTATCTTGTGGAGGCGAAGGTGAAAATTTGTAGAGGTTTTCAGAAAAGAAGAGAGAATGTTGGGATGAATGGAGTGGTGAGAGTAAGTGAGCTTGGGAAGGAGACTTATGTGAGGAAATACCAGGAGAGACTGAGTACAGAATGGAAAAAGGTGAGAACAAAGGAGGTAAGGGGAATGGGGGAGGAATGGGATGTATTTAGGGAAGCAGTGATGGCTTGCGCAAAAGATGCTTGTGGCATGAGAAGCGTGGGAGGTGGGCAGATTAGAAAGGGTAGTGAGTAGTGGGATGAAGAAGTAAGATTGGTAGGAAAAGAGAAGAGAGAGGCATTTGGACGATTTTTGCAGGGAAATAATGCAAATGAGTGGGAGATGTATAAAAGAAAGAGGCATGAGGTCAAGAGAAAGGTGCAAGAGGTGAAAAAGAGAGCAAATGAGAGTTGGGGTGAGAGAGTATCATTAAATTTTAGGGAGAATAAAAGATGTTTTGGAAGGAGGTAAATAAAGCGCGTAAGACAAGGGAACAAATGGGAACTTCAGTGAAGGGCGCAAATGGGGAGGTGATAACAAGTAGTGGTGATGTCAGAAGATGGAGTGAGTATTTTGAAGGTTTGTTGAATGTGTTTGATGATAGAGTGGCAGATATAGGGTGTTTTGATCGAGGTGGTGTGCAAAGTGAGAGGGTTAGGGAAAATGATTTGGTGAACAGAGAAGAGGTAGTAAAAGCATTATGGAAGATGAAAGCCGGCAAGGCAGCGGGTTTCGATGGTATTGCAGTGGAATTTATCAAAAAAGGGGGTGACTGTATTGTTGACTGGTTGGTAAGGTTATTTAATGTATGTATGACTCATGGTGAGGTGCCTGAGGGTTGGCGGAATGCATGCATAGTGCCATTGTACAAAGGCAAAGGGGATAAAAGTGAGTGCTCAAATTACAGAGGTATAAGTTTGTTGAGTATTCCTAGGAACTTATATGAAAGGGTATTGATTGAGAGGGTGAAAGCATGTACAGAGCATCAGATTGGGGAAGAGCAGTGTGGTTTCAAAAGTGGTAGAGGATGTGTGGATCAGGTGTTTGCTTTGAAGAATGTATGTGAGAAATACTTAGAAAAGCAAATGGATTTGTATGTAGCATTTATGGATCTGGAGAAGGCATATGATAGAGTTGATAGAGATGCTCTGTGGAAGGTACTAAGAATATATGGTGTGGGAGGCAAGTTGTTAGAAGCGGTGAAAAGTTTTTATCGAGGATGTAAGGCATGTGTACGTGTAGGAAGAGAGGAAAGTGATTGGTTCTCAGTAAATGTAGATTTGCGGCATAGGTGTGCGATGTCTCCATGGTTGTTTAATTTGTTTATGGATGGGGTTGTTAGGGAGGTGAATGCAAGAGTTTTGGAAAGAGGGGCAAGTATGCAGTCTGTTGTGGATGAGAGAGCTTGGTAAGTGAGTCAGTTGTTGTTCGCTGATGATACAGCGCTGGTGGCTGATTCATGTGATAAACTGCAGAAGCTGGTGACTGAGTTTGGTAAAGTGTGTGAAAGAAGAAAGTTAAGAGTAAATGTGAATAAGAGCAAGGTTATTAGGTACAGTAGGGTTGAGGGTCAAGTCAACTGGGAGGTAAGTTTGAATGGAGAAAAAGTGGAGGAAGTAAAGTGTTTTAGATATCTGGGAGTGGATCTGGCAGCGGATGGAACCATGGAAGCGGAAGTGGATCATAAGGGTGGGGGAGGGGGCGAAAATCCTGGGAGCCTTGAAGAATGTGTGGAAGTCGAGAACATTATCTCGGAAAGCAAAAATGGGTATGTTTGAAGGAATAGTGGTTCCAACAATGTTGTATGGTTGCGAGGCGTGGGCTATGGATAGAGTTGTGCGCAGGAGGATGGATGTGCTGGAAATGAGATGTTTGAGGACAATGTGTGGTGTGAGGTGGTTTGATCGAGTAAGTAACGTAAGGGTAAGAGAGATGTGTGGAAATAAAAAGAGCGTGGTTGAGAGAGCAGAAGAGGGTGTTTTGAAATGGTTTGGGCACATGGAGAGAATGAGTGAGGAAAGATTGACCAAGAGGATATATGTGTCGGAGGTGGAGGGAATGAGGAGAATTGAGAGACCAAATTGGAGGTGGAAAGATGGAGTGAAAAAGATTTTGTGTGATCGGGGCCTGAACATGCAGGAGGGTGAAAGGAGGGCAAGGAATAGAGTGAATTGGATCGATGTGGTATACCGGGGTTGACGTGCTGTCAGTGGATTGAATCAAGGCATGTGAAGCGTCTGGGGTAAACCATGGAAAGCTGTGTAGGTATGTATATTTGCGTGTGTGGACGTATGTATATACATGTGTATGGGGGTGGGTTGGGCCATTTCTTTCGTCTGTTTCCTTGCGCTACCTCGCAAACGCGGGAGACAGCGACAAAGCAAAAAAAAAAAAAAAAAAAAAAAATATATATATATATATATATATATATATATATATATATATATATATATATATATATATATATATATATATATATATATATATATATATATATATAAGAAAGTAAATTCTCGATTAATATGGGTAAAACTGAAAGTTGATGGAGAGAGATGGGTGATTATTGGTGCATATGCACCTGGGCATGAGAAGAAAGATCATGAGAGGCAAGTGTTTTGGGAGCAGCTGAATGAGTGTGTTAGTGGTTTTGATGCACGAGACCGGGTTATAGTGATGGGTGATTTGAATGCAAAGGTGAGTAATGTGGCAGTTGAGGGAATAATTGGTATACATGGGGTGTTCAGTGTTGTATATGGAAATGGTGAAGAGCTTGTAGATTTATGTGCTGAAAAAGGACTGGTGATTGGGAATACCTGGTTTAAAAAGCGAGATATACATAAGTTTACGTATGTAAGTAGGAGAGATGGCCAGAGAGCGTTATTGGATTACGTGTTAATTGACAGGCGTGCGAAAGAGAGACTTTTGGATGTTAATGTGCTGAGAGGTGCAACTGGAGGGATGTCTGATCATTATCTTGTGGAGGCAAAGGTGAAGATTTGTATGGGTTTTCAGAAAAGAGGAGTGAATGTTGGGGTGAAGAGGGTGGTGAGAGTAAGTGAGCTTGGGAAGGAGACCTGTGTGAGGAAGTACCAGGAGAGACTGAGTACAGAATGGAAAAAGGTGAGAACAATGGAAGTAAGGGGAGTGGGGGAGGAATGGGATGTATTTAGGGAATCAGTGATGGATTGCGCAAAAGATGCTTGTGGCATGAGAAGAGTGGGAGGTGGGTTGATTAGAAAGGGTAGTGAGTGGTGGGATGAAGAAGTAAGAGTATTAGTGAAAGAGAAGAGAGAGGCATTTGGACGATTTTTGCAGGGAAAAAATGCAATTGAGTGGGAGATGTATAAAAGAAAGAGACAGGAGGTCAAGAGAAAGGTGCAAGAGGTGAAAAAAAGGGCAAATGAGAGTTGGGGTGAGAGAGTATCATTAAATTTTAGGGTATCATTAGAGTATCATTAAATTATGTACCATATGTATCATATTATGTACCATATTATGTACCATATTATGTACCATATTAAGTATCATAATATGTATCATAATATGGTACATATTATGTACCATATTATGGTACATAATATGGTACATAATATGTATCATATTATGTACCATATTATGTACCATATTAAGTATCATAATATGTATCATAATATGGTACATATTATGTACCATATTATGGTACATAATATGGTACATAATATGTATCATATTATGTACCATATTATATACCATATCATGTACCATATTATATACCATAATATGTACCATATTATGGTACATATCATGGTACATATTATGTACCATATTATGTACCATGATATGTACCATATTGGAGGACATGATAAGCATGAGGGAGGCAGAGAGGCAGTAGGAGGAGGTGGGAGGCAGGCAGGTAGGTCAGTAGGTGTGGCTGGGAGAAAGTGACCCAGGTGGTGTTGATGCAACACACTACTTACCCTTCTCTTAACCTCACACTGATCTTACACTGCCTCACACACTGACCACTCCCTTCACTCTTACTGCCTCACATTGACCAGTTCCTTCACTCTTACTGCCTCACACTGACCAGTCCCTTCACTCTTACTGCCTCACATTAACCAGTTCCTTCACTCTTACTGCCTCACACTGACCAGTCCCTTCACTCTTACTGCCTCACATTGACCAGTTCCTTCACTCTTACTGCCTCACACTGACCAGTCCCTTCACTCTTACTGCCTCACACTGACTAGTCCCTTCACTCTTACTGCCTCACACTGACCAGTTCCTTCACTCTTACTGCCTCACACTGACTAGTCCCTTCACTCTTACTGCCTCACACTGACCAGTCCCTTCACTCTTACTGCCTCACACTGACCAGTCGCTTCACTCTTACTGCCTCACAATGACCAGTTCCTTCACTCTTACTGTCTCACACTACCAGTCCCTTCACTCTTACTGCCTCACACTGACCAGTCCCTTCACTCTTACTGCCTCACACTACCAGTCCCTTCACTCTTACTGCCTCACACTGACCAGTCCCTTCACTCTTACTGCCTCACACTGACCAGTCCCTTCACTCTTACTGCCTCACACTGACCAGTTCCTTCACTCTTACTGCCTCACACTGACTAGTCCCTTCACTCTTACTGCCTCACACTGACCAGTCCCTTCACTCTTACTGCCTCACACTGACCAGTCGCTTCACTCTTACTGCCTCACAATGACCAGTTCCTTCACTCTTACTGTCTCACACTACCAGTCCCTTCACTCTTACTGCCTCACACTGACCAGTCCCTTCACTCTTACTGCCTCACACTGACCAGTTCCTTCACTCTTACTGCCTCACACTGACCAGTCCCTTCACTCTTACTGCCTCACACTGACCAGTTCCTTCACTCTTACTGCCTCACACTGACCAGTCCCTTCACTCTTACTGCCTCACACTGACCAGTCCCTTCACTCTTACTGCCTCAACTGACCAGTTCCTTCACTCTTACTGCCTCAGACTGACCAGTCCCTTCACTCTTACTGCCTCACACTGACCAGTTCCTTCACTCTTACTGCCTCACACTGACCAGTTCCTTCACTCTTACTGCCTCACACTGACCAGTTCCTTCACTCTTACTGCCTCACACTGACCAGTTCCTTCACTCTTACTGCCTCACACTGACCAGTTCCCTTCACTCTTACTGCCTCACACTGACCAGTCCTTCACTCTTACTGCCTCACACTGACCAGTTCCTTCACTCTTACTGCCTCACACTGACCAGTTCCTTCACTCTTACTGCCTCACACTGACCAGTTCCTTCACTCTTACTGCCTCACACTGACCAGTTCCTTCACTCTTACTGCCTCACACTGACCAGTTCCTTCACTCTTACTGCCTCACACTGACCAGTCCCTTCACTCTTACTGCCTCACACTGACCAGTCCCTTCACTCTTACTGCCTCACACTGACCAGTCCCTTCACTCTTACTGCCTCACACTACCAGTCCCTTCACTCTTACTGCCTCACACTGACCAGTCCCTTCACTCTTACTGCCTCACACTACCAGTCCTTCACTCTTACTGCCTCACACTGACCAGTCCTTCACTCTTACTGCCTCACACTGACCAGTTCCTTCACTCTTACTGCCTCACACTGACCAGTTCCTTCACTCTTACTGCCTCACACTACCAGTCCCTTCACTCTTACTGCCTCACACTACCAGTCCCTTCACTCTTACTGCCTCACACTACCAGTCCCTTCACTCTTACTGCCTCACACTACCAGTCCCTTCACTCTTACTGCCTCACACTGACCAGTCCCTTCACTCTTACTGCCTCACACTACCAGTTCCTTCACTCTTACTGCCTCACACTGACCAGTTCCTTCACTCTTACTGCCTCACACTGACCAGTCCCTTCACTCTTACTGCCTCACACTGACCAGTTCCTTCACTCTTACTGCCTCACACTGACCAGTCCCTTCACTCTTACTGCCTCACACTGACCAGTCCCTTCACTCTTACTGCCTCACACTGACCAGTCCCTTCACTCTTACTGCCTCACACTGACCAGTCCTTCACTCTTACTGCCTCACACTGACCAGTCCTTCACTCTTACTGCCTCACACTACCAGTTCCTTCACTCTTACTGCCTCACACTGACCAGTCCCTTCACTCTTACTGCCTCACACTGACCAGTCCCTTCACTCTTACTGCCTCACACTACCAGTCCCTTCACTCTTACTGCCTCACACTGACCAGTTCCCTTCACTCTTACTGCCTCACACTGACCAGTCCCTTCACTCTTACTGCCTCACACTGACCAGTCCCTTCACTCTTACTGCCTCACACTGACCAGTCCCTTCACTCTTACTGCCTCACACTGACCAGTCCTTCACTCTTACTGCCTCACACTGACCAGTTCCCTTCACTCTTACTGCCTCACACTGACCAGTCCCTTCACTCTTACTGCCTCACACTGACCAGTTCCTTCACTCTTACTGCCTCACACTGACCAGTTCCCTTCACTCTTACTGCCTCACACTGACCAGTCCCTTCACTCTTACTGCCTCACACTGACCAGTCCCTTCACTCTTACTGCCTCACACTGACCAGTCCCTTCACTCTTACTGCCTCACACTGACCAGTCCCTTCACTCTTACTGCCTCACACTGACCAGTCCCTTCACTCTTACTGCCTCACACTGACCAGTCCCTTCACTCTTACTGCCTCACACTGACCAGTTCCTTCACTCTTACTGCCTCACACTGACCAGTTCCCTTCACTCTTACTGCCTCACACTGACCAGTCCCTTCACTCTTACTGCCTCACACTGACCAGTCCCTTCACTCTTACTGCCTCACACTGACCAGTTCCTTCACTCTTACTGCCTCACACTGACCAGTTCCTTCACTCTTACTGCCTCACACTGACCAGTCCCTTCACTCTTACTGCCTCACACTGACCAGTCCCTTCACTCTTACTGCCTCACACTGACCAGTTCCTTCACTCTTACTGCCTCACACTACCAGTCCCTTCACTCTTACTGCCTCACACTACCAGTCCCTTCACTCTTACTGCCTCACACTGACCAGTCCCTTCACTCTTACTGCCTCACACTACCAGTCCCTTCACTCTTACTGCCTCACACTACCAGTCCCTTCACTCTTACTGCCTCACACTGACCAGTCCCTTCACTCTTACTGCCTCACACTGACCAGTCCCTTCACTCTTACTGCCTCACACTGACCAGTCCCTTCACTCTTACTGCCTCACACTACCAGTCCCTTCACTCTTACTGCCTCACACTGACCAGTCCCTTCACTCTTACTGCCTCACACTGACCAGTCCCTTCACTCTTACTGCCTCACACTGACCAGTCCCTTCACTCTTACTGCCTCACACTGACCAGTCCCTTCACTCTTACTGCCTCACACTACCAGTCCCTTCACTCTTACTGCCTCACACTGACCAGTCCCTTCACTCTTACTGCCTCACACTGACCAGTCCCTTCACTCTTACTGCCTCACACTGACCAGTCCCTTCACTCTTACTGCCTCACACTGACCAGTCCCTTCACTCTTACTGCCTCACACTGACCAGTCCCTTCACTCTTACTGCCTCACACTACCAGTCCCTTCACTCTTACTGCCTCACACTACCAGTCCCTTCACTCTTACTGCCTCACACTACCAGTCCCTTCACTCTTACTGCCTCACACTGACCGTCCTTCACTCTTACTGCCTCACACTGACCAGTCCTTCACTCTTACTGCCTCACACTGACCAGTCCCTTCACTCTTACTGCCTCACACTACCAGTCCCTTCACTCTTACTGCCTCACATACAGTCCCTTCACTCTTACTGCCTCACACTGACCAGTCCCTTCACTCTATACTGCCTCACACTGACCAGTCCCTTCACTCTTACATGCCTCACACTGACCAGTCCCTTCACTCTTACTGCCTCACACTGTCCAAGTCCCTCCTCTACTACTGCCCACATGACCATCCCCTCATCAACTGCCTCACATGACATCCCTTCCCTTACTGCCTCCACACTGACCAGTCCCTTCACTTACGCCTACACTACCAGTCCCTTCACTCTTACTGCCTCACTACCTCCTTCACTCTAGCTACAAGAATGGTCCTCATCGTACAACCTCCCTCCGTACTTCAATTTGGCCTCACATGACAAGTTCCCTTCACGTACGTACTGGCCTCACACTGACCATCCTCACCTTACAGCTACACACTGACGGTCCCTCACTTACTCCTCCCTACAACAACATGTCCTCACTTTACTGCCTCACCTACCCGTCCATCACTTACTGCCTGTCACATACTCCCTCCACTCTTACTGCTACATGACAGTCCTCATTACTTCTGCCTCACACAAGACATGGTCCCTCATCTTAGCTCCTCACCTACCAGTCCTTCACTCATATGCCTCACATGACAGTCCCTTCACTCTACTGTCAATGAGTGGTCACCATGTCACAACTTACTGCCTCACACGTACAAATGGTCCCATTAACTTACTGCCCTCACATACAGAAGTCCTTCATCTTACATGCCTCACACTACCAGTCCCTTCATTTACTGCCTCACACTACCATCCCTCACTCTTACTGCCTCCACTACCAGTCCCTTCACTTTCGCCTCACACACCAGTCCTTCACTTTAGCTTCCTCACATACACAAAGTCCCTCATCTTACTGCCTCACACTACCAGTCCCTTACATCTTACTGCCTACACAACATCCCTTCACCTACGTACATGGCACCAGTGCACACTCCCTCCCCGTACATACCAAGATGCCCCACTCTAGCTTAAACTTCCTCCCTTCAGTCAAGAATTAGCTGCCACCAGTGTACATACTCTCACCTACCCCTTACACAGTACAACAGTCCTCACTCTACTGCCTCACACTACAGTCCCATCATTCTTACTGCCTCACACTGACCAGTCCCTTCACTCTTACTGCCTCACACTACAGTCCCTAATCACCTGCCTCACCATGGACCATCCTTCCTCTTAGCCACATACCAGTCCTTACTCTGTACGCCTCACCACTACCAGATCCCCTTCTACTTACTGCTCACACTACAAGTCCCTTACTCACTGCTCACACTACAGTCCCTTCACTCTACGTTTCATGACATGGACCAGTGTACAAACTTACCTGCCCCACTACCAGTCCAGATTATGCCCCACCAGTCTGCACTCCTCCCCTCATACAACAGTGCCTCACTCTTGTTCACACTCCGTCCCTTTATCAGTACAAACAGTCCCAAACCAGTGTCAACAACTCCTCCCGTACAGTACAAGAGATGGGCCCACCAGTGTACAACTCCTCCCCGTACAGTACAAAGATGGGCCCCACCAGTGTAGAACTTCCTCCCCGTACAGTACAAGAGATGGGGCTCCACCAGTGTACAACTCCCTCCCCGTACAGTACAAGATGGGGCCCACCATTTTACAACTCCCTCCCCGTACAGTACAAGAGATGGGGCCCACCAATGTACAACCCTCCCCGTACAGTACAAGAGATGGGCCCACCAGTGTAGAACTCCCTCCCCGTACAGTACAAGAGAGGGTCCACCAGTGTACAACTCCCTCCCCGTACAGTACAAGAGATGGGGTCCACCAGTGTAGAACTCCCTCCCTGTAAGTACAAGAGATGGGGTCCACCGGTGTACAACTCCCTCCCCGTACAGTACAAGAGATGGGGACCCACCAGTGTACAACTCCCTCCCCGTACAGTACAAGAGATGGGGTCCACCAGTGTACAACTCCCTCCCCGTATAGTACAAGAGATGGGTCCACCAATGTATACAACTCCCTCCCCGTACAGTACAAGAGATGGGGTCCACCAGTGTACAACTCCCTCCCCGTACAGTACAAGAGATGGGGTCCACCAGTGTACAACTCCCTCCCCGTACAGCACAAGAGATGGGTCCAACAGTGTGCAACTCCCTCCCCGCACAGTACAAGTGATGGGGTCCACCAGTGTACAACTCCCTCCCCGTACAGTACAAGAGATGGGGTCCATCAGTGTACAACTCCCTCCCCGTACAGTACAAGAGATGGGGTCCATCAGTGTACAACTCCCTCCCCGTACAGTACAAGAGATGGGGTCCACCAGTGTACAACTCCATCCCCGTACAGTACAAGAGATGGGTCCACCAGTGTAGAACTCCCTCCCCGTACAGTACAAGAGATGGGTCCACCAGTGTACAACTCCCTCCTCGTACAGTACAAGAGATGGAGCCTCACCAGTGTACAACTTCCTCCCCGTACAGTACAAGAGATAGGTCCACCAGTGTACAACTCCCTCCCCGTACAGTACAAGATGTGGGTCCACAAGTGTACAACTCCCTCCCCGTACAGTACAAGAGATGGGTCCACCAGTGTACAACTCCCTCCCCGTACAGTACAAGAGATGGGTCCACCAGTGTAGAACTCCCTCCCCGTACAGTACAAGAGATGGGTCCACCAGTGTAGAACTCCCTCCCCGTACAGTACAAGAGATGGGGCCCCACCAGAGTACAACTCCCTTCCCGTACAGTACAAGAGATGGGGTCCACCAGTGTACAACTCCCTCCCCGTACAGTACAAGAGATGGGGTCCACCAGTGTACAACTCCCTCCCCGTACAGTACAAGAGATGGGTCCACCAGTGTACAACTCCCTCCCCGTACAGTACAAGAGATGGGTCCACCAGTGTACAACTTCCTCCCCGTACAGTACTAGAGATGGGAACCCACCAGTGTACAACTCCCTCCCCGTACAGTACAAGAGATGGGTCTACCAGTGTACAACTCCCTCCCCGTATAGTACAAGAGATGGGTCCACCAGTGTACAACTCCCTTCCCGTACAGTAGTAGAGATGGGTCCACCAGTGTACAACTCCCTCCCCGTACAGTACAAGAGATGGGTCCACCAGTGTACAACTTCCTCCCCGTACAGTACTAGAGATGGCGTCCACCAGTGTACAACTCCCTCCCCGTACAGTACAAGAGATAGGTCCACCAGTGTAGAACTCCCTCCCCGTACAGTACTAGAGATGGGTCCACCAGTGTACAACTCCCTCCCCGTACAGTACAAGAGATGGGTCCACCAGTGTACAACTCCCTCCCCGTACAGTACAAGAGATGGGTCCACCAGTGTAGAACTCCCTCCCCGTACAGTACAAGAGATGGCGTCCACCAGTGTACAACTCCCTCCCCGTACAGTACAAGAGATAGGTCCACCAGTGTAGAACTCCCTCCCCGTACAGTACTAGAGATGGGGTCTACCAGTGTATAACTCCCTCCCCGTACAGTACAAGAGATGGGCTCCACCAGTGTACAACTCCCTCCCCGTACAGTACAAGAGATAGGTCGACCAGTGTAGAACTCCCTCCCCGTACAGTACTAGAGATGGGGTCCACCAGTGTACAACTTCCTCCCCGTACAGTACTAGAGATGGCGTCCACCAGTGTAGAACTCCCTCCCCGTACAGTACAAGAGATAGGTCCACCAGTGTAGAACTCCCTCCCCGTACAGTACAAGAGATGGCGTCCACCAGTGTACAACTCCCTCCCCGTACAGTACAAGAGATGGGTCCACCAGTGTACAACTCCCTCCCCGTACAGTACAAGAGATGGGTCCACCAGTGTAGAACTCCCTCCCCGTACAGTACTAGAGATGGGGTCCACCAGTGTACAACTTCCTCCCCGTACAGTACTAGAGATGGCGTCCACCAGTGTACAACTCCCTCCCCGTACAGTACAAGAGATAGGTCCACCAGTGTAGAACTCCCTCCCCGTACAGTACAAGAGATGGGGTCCACCAGTGTACAACTCCCTCCCCGTACAGTACAAGAGATAGGTCCACCAGTGTAGAACTCCCTCCCCGCACAGTACTAGAGATGGCGTCCACCAGTGTAGAACTCCCTCCCCGTACAGTACAAGAGATAGGTCCACCAGTGTAGAACTCCCTCCCTGTACAGTACAAGAGATGGCGTCCACCAGTGTACAACTCCCTCCTCGTACAGAACAAGAGATGGAGCCTCACCAGTGTACAACTTTCTCCCCGTACAGTACAAGAGATGGGTCCACCAGTGTACAACTCCCTCCCCGTACAGTACAAGAGATGGGGTCCACCAGTGTAGAACTCCCTCCCCGTACAGTATTAGAGATGGGGTCCACCAGTGTACAACTTCCTCCCCGTACAGTACAAGAGATGGGTCCACCAGTGTACAACTCCCTCCCCGTACAGTACAAGAGATGGGGTCCACCAGTGTAGAACTCCCTCCCCGTACAGTACAAGAGATGGGTCCACCAGTGTACAACTCCCTCCCCGTACAGTGAGAGAGACCCGTACATTGTGTGTTGTAGTTGTTAGTGTTGACCGTGAAGAAGACATTGTTGGTCAATACTCAGTACAGTTATGATCACTATGTTGTTCTATTATAAAGAAGGTAACACATTAAGTTATGATAACCAGAAAGTGTACATAGCAAACCATGAAGAACATATTAGTCTGTTATAACACTGATACATCAGCTCTTGTCTGCCCTACACACACACACACACATGTATATATATATATATATATATATATATATATATATATATATATATATATATATATATATATATATATATATATATATATTCATTTATTTATTTATTTTGCTTTGTCGCTGTCTCCCGCGTTTGCGAGGTAGCGCAAGGAAACAGACGAAAGAATGGCCCAACCCACCCACATACACATGTATATACATACACGTCCAAACACGCAAATATACATACCTATACATCTCAATGTACACACATATATACACACACACACAGACATATACATATATACACATGCACACAATTCACACTGTCTGCCTTTATTCATTCCCATCGCCACCTCGCCACACATGAAATACCATCCCCCTCCCCCCTCATGTGCGCGAGGTAACGCTAGGAAGACAACAAAGGCCACATTCGTTCACACTCAGTCTCTAGCTGTCATGTAATAATGCACCGAAACCACAGCTTCCTTTCCACATCCAGGCCCCACACAACTTCCCATGGTTTACCCCAGACGCTTCACATGCCCTGGTTCTATCCATTGACAGCACGTCGACCCCGGTATACCACATCGTTCCAATTCACTCTATTCCTGGCAGCCTTTCACCCTCCTGCATGTTCAGGCCCCGATCAATAAAAATCTTTTTCACTCCATCTTTCCACCTCCAATTTGGTCTCCCACTTCTCCTCGTTCCCTCCACCTCCGACACATATATCCTCTTGGTCAATCTTTCCTCACTCATTCTCTCCATGTGACCAAACCATTTCAAAACACCCTCTTCTGCTCTCTCAACCACGCTCTTTTTATTTCCACACATCTCTCTTACCCTTACGTTACTTACTCGATCAAACCACCTCACACCACACATTGTCCTCAAACATCTCATTTCCAACATACCCATCCTCCTGCACACAACTCTATCCATAGCCCACGCCTCGCAACCATACAACATTGTTGGAACCACTATTCCTTCAAACATACCCATTTTTGCTTTCCGAGATAATGTTCTCGACTTCCACACATTCTTCAAGGCTCCCAGGATTTTCGCCCCCTCCCCCACCCTATGATCCACTTCCGCTTCCATGGTTCCATCCGCTGCCAGATCCACTCCCAGATATCTGAAACACTTTACTTCCTCCAGTTTTTCTCCATTCAAAATCACCTCCCAATTGACTTGACCCTCAACCCTACTGTACCTAATAACCTTGCTCTTATTCACATTTACTCTCAGCTTTCTTCTTTCACACACTTTACCAAACTCAGTCACCAACTTCTGCAGTTTCTCACATGAATCAGCCACCAGCGCTGTATCATCAGCGAACAACAACTGACTCACTTACCAAGCTCTCTCATCCACAACAGACTGCATACTTGCCCCTCTTTCCAAAACCCTTGCATTCAACTCCCTAACAACCCCATCCATAAACAAATTAAACAACCATGGAGACATCACACACCCCTGCCGCAAACCTACATTCACTGAGAACCAATCACTTTCCTCTCTTCCTACACATACACATGCCTTACATCCTCGATAAAAACTTTTCACTGCTTCTAACAACTTGCCTCCCACACCATATATTCTTAATACCTTCCACAGAGCATCTCTATCAACTCTATCATATGCCTTCTCCAGATCCAGAAATGCTACATACAAATCCATTTGCTTTTCTAAGTATTTCTCACATACATTCTTCAAAGCAAACACCTGATCCACACATCCTCTACCACTTCTGAAACCACACTGCTCTTCCCCAATCTGATGCTCTGTACATGCCTTCACCCTCTCAATCAATACCCTCCCATATAATTTCCCAGGAATACTCAACAAACTTATACCTCTGTAATTTGAGCACTCACTTTTATCCCCTTTGCCTTTGTACAATGGCACTATGCACGCATTCCGCCAACCCTCAGGCACCTCACCATGAGTCATACATACATTAAATAACCTTACCAACCAGTCAACAATACAGTCACCCCCTTTTTTTAATAAACTCGACTGCAATGCCATCCAAAACCGCTGCCTTGCCGGTTTTCATCTTCCGCAAAGCTCTTACTACCTCTTCTCTGTTCACCAAATCATCCTCCCCAACCCTCTCACTTTACACACCACCTCGACCAAAACACCCTATATCTGCCACTCTATCATCAAACACATTCAACAAACCTTCAAAATACTCACTCCATCTTCTCACATCACCACTACTTGTTATCACCTCCCCATTAGCCCCCTTCACCGAAGTTCCCATTTGTTCTCTTGTCTTACGCACTTTACCTCCTTCCAAAACATCTTTTTATTCTCCCTAAAATTTAATGATGCTCTCTCACCCCAACTCTCATTTGCCCTCTTTTTCACCTCTTGCACCTTTCTCTTGACCTCATGCCTCTTTCTTTTATACATCTCCCACTCATTTGCATTATTTCCCTGCAAAAATCGTCCAAATGCCTCTCTCTTCTCTTTCACTGATAATCTTACTTCTTCATCCCACCACTCACTACCCTTTCTAATCTGCCCACCTCCCACGCTTCTCATGCCACAAGCATCTTTTGCGCAAGCCATCACTGCTTCCCTAAATACATCCCATTCCTCCCCCACTCCCCTTACTTCCATTGTTCTCACCTTTTTCCATTCTGTACTCAGTCTCTCCTGGTATTTCCTCACACAAGTCTCCTTCCCAAGCTCATTTACTCTTACCACTCTCTTCACCCCAACATTCTCTCTTCTTTTCTGAAAACCCATACAAATCTTCACCTTCGTCTCCACAAGATAATGATCAGACATCCCTCCAGTTGCACCTCTCAGCACATTAACATCCAATTATCTTTCTTTCGCGCGCCTATCAATTAATACGTAATCCAATAACGCTCTCTGGCCATCTCTCCTACTTACATAAGTATACTTATGTATATCTCGCTTTTTAAACCAGGTATTCCCATCACCAGTCCTTTTTCAGCACATAAATCTACAAGCTCTTCACCATTTCCATTTACAACACTGAACACTCCATGTATACCAATTATTCCCTCGACTGCCACATTACTCACCTTTGCATTCAAATCACCCATCACTATAACCCGGTCTCGTGCATCAAAACCACTAACACACTCATTCAGCTGCTCCCAAAACACTTGCCTCTCATGATCTTTCTTCTCGTGCCCAGGTGCATATGCACCAATAATCACCCATCTCTCTCTATCAACTTTCAGTTTTACCCATATCAATCTAGAGTTACTTTTTTACACTCAATCACATACTCCCACCACTCCTGTTTCAGGAGTAGTGCTACTCCTTCCCTTGCTCTTGTCCTCTCACTATCCCCTGACTTTACTTCCAAGACATTCCCAAACCACTCTTCCCCTTTACCCTTGAGCTTCGTTTCACTCAGAGGCAAAACATCCAGGTTCCTTTCCTCAAACATACTACCTATCTCTCCTCTTTTCTCATCTTGGTCACATCCACACACATTTAGACACCCCAATCTGAGCCTTCGAGGAGGATGAGCACTCCCTGACTGACTCCTTCTTCTGTTTCCCCTTTTAGAAAGTTAAAATATGTATGTATATATATATATATATATATATATATATATATATATATATATATATATATATATATATATATATATATATATATATATATATATATATGAAGAAGTAAGAGTATTAGTGAAAGAGAAGAGAGAGGCATTTGGACGATTTTTGCAGGGAAAAAATGCAATTGAGTGGGAGACGTATAAAAGAAAGAGACAGGAGGTCAAGAGAAAGGTGCAAGAGGTGAAAAAAAGGGCAAATGAGAGTTGGGGTGAGAGAGTATCATTAAATTTTAGGGAGAATAAAAAGATGTTCTGGAAGGAGGTAAATAAAGTGCGTAAGACAAGGGAGCAAATGGGAACTTCAGTGAAGGGCGCAAATGGGGAGGTGATAACAAGTAGTGGTGATGTGAGAAGGAGATGGAGTGAGTATTTTGAAGGTTTGTTGAATGTGTTTGATGATAGGGTGGCAGATATAGGGTGTTTTGGTCGAGGTGGTGTGCAAAGTGCGAGGGTTAGGGAAAATGATTTGGTAAACAGAGAAGAGGTAGTAAAAGCTTTGCGGATGATGAAAGCCGGCAAGCCAGCAGGTTTGGATGGTATTGCAGTGGAATTTATTAAAAAAAGGGGGTGACTGTATTGTTGACTGGTTGGTAAGGTTATTTAATGTATGTATGACTCATGGTGAGGTGCCTGAGGATTGGCGGAATGCGTGCATAGTGCCATTGTACAAAGGCAAAGGGGATAAAAGTGAGTGCTCAAATTACAGAGGTATAAGTTTGTTGAGTATTCCTGGTAAATTATATGGGAGGGTATTGATTGAGAGGGTGAAGGCATGTACAGAGCATCAGATTGGGGAAGAGCAGTGTGGTTTCAGAAGTGGTAGAGGATGTGTGGATCAGGTGTTTGCTTTGAAGAATGTATGTGAGAAATACTTAGAAAAGCAAATGGATTTGTATGTAGCATTTATGGATCTGGAGAAGGCATATGATAGAGTTGATAGAGATGCTCTGTGGAAGGTATTAAGAATATATGGTGTGGGAGGCAAATTGTTAGAAGCAGTGAAAAGTTTTTATCGAGGATGTAAGGCATGTGTACGTGTAGGAAGAGAGGAAAGTGATTGGTTCTCAGTGAATGTAGGTTTGCGGCAGGGGTGTGTGATGTCTTTATGGTTGTTTAATCTGTTTATGGATGGAGTTGTTAGGGAGGTGAATGCAAGAGTTTTGGAAAGAGGGGCAAGTATGAAGTCTGTTGGGGATGAGAGAGCTTGGGAAGTGAGTCAGTTGTTGTTCGCTGATGATACAGCGCTGGTGGCTGATTCATGTGAGAAACTGCAGAAGCTGGTGACTGAGTTTGATAAAGTGTGTGAAAGAAGAAAGTTAAGAGTAAATGTGAATAAGAGCAAGGTTATTAGGTACAGTAGGGTTGAGGGTCAAGTCAACTGGGAGGTGAGTTTGAATGGAGAAAAACTGGAGGAAGTGACGTGTTTTAGATATCTGGGAGTGGATCTGGCAGCGGATGGAAACATAGAAGCGGAAATGGATCATAGGGTGGGGGAGGGGGCGAAAATTCTGGGAGCCTTGAAGAATGTGTGGAAGTCGAGAACATTGTCTCGGAAAGCAAAAATGGGTATGTTTGAAGGAATAGTGGTTCCAACAATGTTGTATGGTTGCGAGGCGTGGACTATGGATAGAGTTGTGCGCAGGAGGATGGATGTGCTGGAAATGAGATGTTTGAGGACAATGTGTGGTGTGAGGTGGTTTGATCGAGTAAGTAACGTAAGGGTAAGGGAGATGTGTGGAAATAAAAAGAGCGTGGTTGAGAGAGCAGAAGAGGGTGTTTTGAAATGGTTTGGTCACATGGAGAGAATGAGTGAGGAAAGATTGACCAAGAGGATATATGTGTCGGAGGTGGAGGGAACGAGGAGAAGAGGGAGACCAAATTGGAGGTGGAAAGATGGAGTGAAAAAGATTTTGTGTGATCGGGGCCTGAACATGCAGGAGGGTGAAAGGAGGGCAAGGAATAGAGTGAATTGGATCGATGTGGTATACCGGGGTTGACGTGCTGTCAGTGGATTGAATCAAGGCATGTGAAGCGTCTGGGGTAAACCATGGAAAGCTGTGTAGGTATGTATATTTGCGTGTGTGGACGTATGTATATACATGTGTATGTGGGTGGGTTGGGCCATTTCTTTCGTCTGTTTCCTTGCGCTACCTCGCAAACGCGGGAGACAGCGACAAAGCAAAAAAAAAAGAAAAAAAAAATATATACAAATATATTTCAATATTGACAAGATTAATCCTAAATGATTACATTTTTTTGATAAATAGACAATGAAATAATCAAGAAAATTGTCATATATATTGAAAATGTTTTACATATGAAGAACGAAGTATATATTGTAGGTCAATCATTCCTGACTAATGATTGATAGATGAGTCACTAATCATTCCTGACTAATGACTGATAGATGAATCACTAATTATTCCTGACTAATGATTGGTAGATGAGTCACTAATCATTCCTGACTAATGATTGGTAGATGAGTCACTAATCATTCCTGACTAATGACTGATAGATGAATCACTAATTATTCCTGACTAATGATTGGTAGATGAGTCACTAATCATTCCTGACTATTGATTGGCTGATGAGTCACTAATCATTCCTGACTAATGATTGGTAGATGAGTCACTAATCATTCCTGACTAATGACTGATAGATGAATCACTAATTATTCCTGACTAATGATTGGTAGATGAGTCACTAATCATTCCTGACTATTGATTGGCAGATGAGTCACTAATCATTCCTGACTAATGATTGGTAGATGCGTCACTAATCATTCCTGACTATTGATTGGTAGATGAGTCACTAATCATTCCTGACTAATGATTGATAGATGAGTCACTAATCATTCCTGACTAATGATTGGTAGATGCGTCACTAATCATTCCTGACTATTGATTGGTAGATGAGTCACTAATCATTCCTGACTAATGATTGATAGATGAGTCACTAATCATTCCTGACTAATGATTGGTAGATGCGTCACTAATCATTCCTGACTAATGATTGGTAGATGAATCACTAATCATTCCTGACTATTGATTGGTAGATGAGTCACTAATTATTCCTGACTAATGATTGGTAGATGAGTCACTAATCATTCCTGACTAATGATTGGTAGATGAGTCACTAATCATTCCTGACTAATGATTGGGAGATGCGTCACTAATCATTCCTGACTAATGATTGGTAGATGAGTCACTAATCATTCCTGACTAATGATTGGTAGATGAGTCACTAATCATTCCTGACTAATGATTGGTAGATGAGTCACTAATCATTCCTGACTAATGACTGATAGATGAATCACTAATTATTCCTGACTAATGATTGGTAGATGAGTCACTAATCATTCCTGACTATTGATTGGCAGATGAGTCACTAATCATTCCTGACTAATGATTGGTAGATGCGTCACTAATCATTCCTGACTATTGATTGGTAGATGAGTCACTAATCATTCCTGACTAATGATTGATAGATGAGTCACTAATCATTCCTGACTAATGATTGGTAGATGCGTCACTAATCATTCCTGACTATTGATTGGTAGATGAGTCACTAATCATTCCTGACTAATGATTGGTAGATGCGTCACTAATCATTCCTGACTAATGATTGGTAGATGAGTCACTAATCATTCCTGACTATTGATTGGTAGATGAGTCACTAATTATTCCTGACTATTGATTGGTAGATGAGTCACTAATCATTCCTGACTAATGATTGGTAGATGCGTCACTAATCATTCCTGACTATTGATTGGTAGATGAGTCACTAATCATTCCTGACTATTGATTGGTAGATGAGTCACTAATCATTCCTGACTAATGATTGGTAGATGCGTCACTAATCATTCCTGACTATTGATTGGTAGATGAATCACTAATTATTCCTGACTAATGATTGGTAGATGAGTCACTAATCATTCCTGACTAATGACTGATAGATGAATCACTAATTATTCCTGACTAATGATTGGTAGATGAGTCACTAATCATTCCTGACTATTGATTGGCAGATGAGTCACTAATCATTCCTGACTAATGATTGGTAGATGCGTCACTAATCATTCCTGACTATTGATTGGTAGATGAGTCACTAATCATTCCTGACTAATGATTGATAGATGAGTCACTAATCATTCCTGACTAATGATTGGTAGATGCGTCACTAATCATTCCTGACTATTGATTGGTAGATGAGTCACTAATCATTCCTGACTAATGATTGATAGATGAGTCACTAATCATTCCTGACTAATGATTGGTAGATGAGTCACTAATCATTCCTGACTAATGATTGGTAGATGAATCACTAATCATTCCTGACTAATGATTGTAGATGAATCACTAATCATTCCTGACTAATGATTGGTAGATGAGTCACTAATCATTCCTGACTAATGATTGGTAGATGAGTCACTAATCATTCCTGACTAATGATTGATAGATGAGTCACTAATCATTCCTGACTATGATTGGTAGATGAGTCACTAATCATTCCTGACTAATGATTGGTAGATGAGTCTCTAATCATTCCAGACTAATGATTGGTAGATGAGTCACTAATCATTCCTAACTAATGATTGATAGATGAGTCACTAATCATTCCTGACTATTGATTGGTAGATGAGTCACTAATCATTCCTGACTAATGATTGGTAGATGAGTCTCTAATCATTCCAGACTAATGATTGGTAGATGAGTCACTAATCATTCCTAACTAATGATTGATAGATGAGTCACTAATAATTCCTGACTAATGATTGGTAGATGAGTCACTAATCATTCCTGACTAATGATTGATAGATGAATCACTAATCATTCCTGACTAATGATTGGTAGATGAGTCACTAATCATTCCTGACTAATGATTGGTAGATGAGTCACTAATCATTCCTGACTAATGATTGGTGGATGAGTCACTACTCATTCCTGAATGATGATTGGTAGGTGAGTCACTAACAATTCCTAGCTCATGATTGGAAGATAAGTCACCATTCATTCCTTACTTATGATTGGTAGATGAGTCATTAATCATTCCTGACTAATGATTGGTAGATGAGTCACTAATCATTCCTGACTAATGACTGGAAGATGGATCACGATTCATTCCTGACTAATGATTGGTTGGTGAGTCACTGATCATTCCTGACTAATGACTGGTAAATGAGTCACTAATCATTCCTGACTAATAATTAGTAGATGAGTTACTAATAATTCCTGACATGATTGGTAGATGAGTCGCTAATAATTCCTGACATGATTGGTAGATGAGTCGCTAATAATTCCTGACCAGTGATTGGTTGAGTCACCGATAATTCCTGTTTAACTGGTAGATGAGTGACTAATAATTTTTAACTAATGATTGGTAAATGGGTCACTAATCATTCATAATGATTTGTAGATGAGTCACTTATGAGCCCTGACTAATGATTCGTGGATGAGTTACCATCATTCCTGTTTTCTGATTGGTAGAAAGACACTAATCACACCTGACTGATGATTGGTAGATGAGTCACGAATCATTCCAAACTTGATTGGTAGATGAACCAATATTCATTCCTAATATAGTAAGTACATGAGTCACTAATCATACCTAAGTAATGATTGGCAGATGAGTCACTTATCATTCCTGTTTGATGATTGGTAGATGATTCACTAATCATCCCTAACTAATGATTGGTAGATGAGTCACGAATAATTCCTGACTGATGATTAGTAGATGAGCCACTAATCATTCTTACTAGTGATTGGTAGATGATTATCTAATCATTCCTAACAAATTATTGTTAGATGTGTCACTAATCATTCCTGACTAATGATTGGTAGATGATTCTCTAATAATTCCTAAGTAATGATTGGTAGATGAGCCACTAATCATTCCTGACTAATGATTGGTAGATGAGTCACTAATCATTCCTGACTAGTGATTGGTAGAAACGTCACTAATTCTTAACTAATGATTGGTAGATGAGTCAATGATCATTTCTGACTAATGAATGGTGGATGAGTCACTAATGATTCCTAGCTAATGATTGGTAGATGAGTCAATAATTTTCCTAAGTAATGATTGGTAGATGAGCCACTAATCACTCGTAACTAATGATTGTTAAGTGAGTCACTCATGATTCTTGATTAATGATTTGTAGACGAGTCACTAATTCCTGGATAATGATTGGAAGATAAGTCATTAATTATTCGTAACAAGTGGTTGGTAGAGAAGTCACTAATCATTCGTGGCTAATGATTGATTGATGAGTCACTAACCATTCCTATATAACGATTGGTAGATTAGTCACCAATCATTCTTACTAATGATTTGTAGATCAGTCAGTAATTTTAAACTAATGATTGGTTGATGAGTAACTAATCATTCCTACCTAATAATTGGTAAATGAGTCACTGATAATTCTGAATCATGATTGGTAAATGAGTCACTGTTTATTCATGATGTGATTGGTAGATGAGTCACTGTTCACTCACGTTTAATGATCGGTAGATGAGTCACTAATCATTCGTAACTGATTACAGTTAGATAAACCACTAATAATTCCCACAAAATGATTGGTAGATGAGTCACTAATAATCCTCAACTAATGATTGGTAGATAAGTCAATAATCATTCCTGACTATTGATTGGTAGATGAGTTACTGATCATTCGTGATTCATGATTGGTAGATGAGTCACCAATCATACTTGATTAACGATTGGTAGATGAGTCACTGATAATTCCTAACAAATGATTGATAGATGAGCCACTAATAATTTCTAACTGATGATTGGTAGATGAGTCAACAATCATTCCTAGCTATCATTGTTAGATAAGTGAGTAATCATTCTTGACTAATGATTGGTGGATATGTTTGTGATCATTCTTGACTAATGATTGGTAGCTACACGAGTCTCTAATTCTTAACTAATGATTGGTAGATGAGTTACTTATCATTCCTGACTAATGATTGGTAGATGAGTCAATAATCATTCCTGACTAATGATTGGTAGATGAGTTACTTATCATTCCTGACTAATGATTGGTAGATGAGTCAATAATCATTCCTGACTAATGATTGGTAGATGAGTTACTTATCATTCCTGACTAATGATTGGTAGATGAGTCACTAATCATTCCTGACTAATGATTGGTAGATGAGTCACTAATCATTCCTGACTAACGATTGGTAGATGAGTCACTAATCATTCCTCACTAATGATTGGTAGATGAGTCACTAATCATTCCTGACTAATGATTGGTAGATGAGTCACTAATCATTCCTGACTAATGATTGGTAGATGAGTCACTAATCATTCCTGACTAATGTTTGGTAGATGAGTTCCTAATCTTTCGTAAGGGATGATTGGTGATTGAGTCACTAATGATTCCTGACTAATGGTTGGCTGATGAATCAATCCTCATTCCTTACTAATGATTGGTAGATGAGTCACTAATCATTCCTGGCTAATTATTTGTAGATGAGTTACTAATAATTCCTGAGTAGTGGTTGGTAGATGACTCACAAATCATTCGTGACTAATGATTGGTAGATGAGTCACTAGTAATTTATGACCAATGATTGGTAGATAAGTCACTAATCATACCTAACTAATGATTGGTAGGCGAGTCATTAATCATTCCTGACTAATGATTGGCAGATGAGTTACTAATAATTTCTCACTAATGATTGGTTAATGAGTCACTAATCATACCTG
Source organism: Panulirus ornatus (assembly GCF_036320965.1). Classification (NCBI taxonomy): domain Eukaryota; kingdom Metazoa; phylum Arthropoda; class Malacostraca; order Decapoda; family Palinuridae; genus Panulirus; species Panulirus ornatus. The sequence goes on from NC_092260.1 coordinate 6,269,767, forward strand.
ATTAATGATTGGTAGATGAGTCAATAATGATTCTTAACAACTAATTGGTAGATGAGCCACTAATCATTTCTAACAATGATTGGTGGATAACTTAGTAACCATTCCTGACTAATAATTGGAAGATGGGTCACTAATCATTCTTACGGATGATTGGTAGATGGTTCACTAATCATTCCTAACTAATCATTTGCAGATGAGTCACTAATCATTCCTGACTAATGATTGGTAGATGAGTCACTAATCATTCCTGACTAATGATTGGTAGATGAGTCACTAATCATTCCTGACTAATGATTGGTAGATGAGTCACTAATCATTCCTGACTAATGATTGGTAGATGAGTCACTAATCATTCCTGACTAATGATTGGCAGATGAGTCACTAATCATTCCTGACTAATGATTGGTAGATGAGTCACTACTCTTTCCCAAGTAGCGAATGGTAGATGAGTTCCTAATCTTTCGTAAGGGATGGTTGGTGGTTGAGTCACTAATCATTCCTGATTAATGATTGGCTGATGAACCACTCATTCCTTACTAATGATTGATGGATGAGTAACTAATCAATTCTAACTAATGATTGGTAGACAAATCACTAATGATTTCCAATTACTAGTAGATGAGTCACTAATCATTCCCGACTGATTATTGGTAGATGATTCAGTACAAATTTCTGATTAATGATTGGTAGGTGAGTTTGATTATATTCAACTAATGATGAATAGATGAGTCAATGATAACTCCTGACTAATGATTGGTAGATGAGTCACTAATTATTCCTAACTAATGATTGGTAGATGAATCACTTATCATTCTTGACTAATGATTGGTAGATAAGTCTCTAATCACTCCTGACTAATGATTGGTAGATGAATCATGAATCATTCCTAACTAATGATTGGTAGATAAGTCACTAATAATTCTTGATTAATGATTGGTAGATGAGTCACTAATTATTCCTAACTAATGATTGGTAGATGAATCACTTATCATTCTTGACTAATGATTGGTAGATAAGTCTCTAATCACTCCTGACTAATGATTGGTAGATGAATCATGAATCATTCCTAACTAATGATTGGTAGATAAGTCACTAATAATTCTTGATTAATGATTGGTAGATGAGTCTAATTATTCCTAATGATTAATAATGTCACTAATCACCCCTTACTAATAATTCGTAGATGAGTCACTAATCAGTCCTAACAAATGACTGGTAGACAATTAGATGATTATTCCAAATAATTGTTAGATGTCACTAATGATTTCTGAGTAATGATTGGTTGATGAGTCACTAATAATTTCTAACAAATGATTGGTGGATGAGTCACTAATAATTCTTGACTAATGATTAGTAGATGAGTTACTAATCATTCCTCACTAATGATTGGTAGATGAGTCACTAATCATTCTTGAATAATGATTCGTAGATGAGTCAATGATCATTCTTGGCTATTGATTGGTAGATGAGTCACTAATGACTCCTAACTTATGAATGGTAGATGAGTTACTAATCACTCGTAACGAATGATTGAGTGAGCCACTAACGACGAGTCACTAATTCCTGACTAATGATTGGAAGATGAGTCACTAATCATTCCTAACTAAAGATTGTTAATGAGTCACTAATCATTCCTGTCCAATGATCGACAAATGAGTCACTAATTATTCCTAACTAATGATTAGTAGATAAGTCACTAATCATTCTTGACTAATGATTTGTAGTTCAGTCACTAATTCCTAACAAATGATTTGCTTGAGTAACTAATCATTCATAACTAATAACTGGTAGACGAATCATTAATAATTCTGAATCATGATTGGTATTTGAGTCAATGTTCATTTATGACTAGTGATTAGTAGATGAGTCACTGTTCAATCATGTCTAATGATTGGCAGATGAGTCAGCAATCATTCCTGAGTATTGATTGGTAGATGAGTCACTAATGATTTTTAACTAATGATTGGTAGATGAGTCATTAATCATTCCTGACTAATGATTGGTGGATGACTCACTAATTATTCCAAACTAATGATTGGTTGATGAGTGATTAATCATTCCTGATTAATGATTGGTAGATGATATACTAATCATTCCTTACTAATGATTGGTAGGTGAGTCACTAATAATATCTAACTGATGAATGGTAGACGAGTTACTAATCATTCCTTTCTAATGATTGATAGATGAGTCACTAATCATTGCTAACTTGATAGATGAGTTACTAAAGATGAGTCACTAACCTTTCTTGTTGTAGGCTGTGTTGCTGATGACCCCTGCAACAGCTGTGTTGATCATTATACCAAGTCTGGTCAAGCTGGACTGACGCATCATCCCACCAGCCACCACCAACTCCTCACCTCGTCCTCTCAACCCTCGACCCTTACCTCTCCCTCCTCCTCCTCCTCCTCCTCCTCCTCCTCCTCCTCCTCCTCCTACTCCTCCTCCTCCTACTTCCTCCTTCTTAAGTTGGCTCGTCTTCCCTTCAGCACTTTCCTCATTCGTATTCCTGCCTCCCCCTCCTGTATTATTTCCTTCCAACGTGTTACCTTCCACTGTGGTGATGTGTACCACAAACTGTTACCTTCCACTGTGGTGGTGTGTACCACAAACTGTTACCTTCCACTGTGGTGGTGTGTACCACAAACTGTTACCTTCCACTGTGGTGCTGTGTACCACAAACTGTTACCTTCCACTGTGGTGGTGTGTACCACAAACTGTTACCTTCCACTGTGGTGGTGGTGTACCACAAACTGTTATCTTCCACTGTGGTGCTGTGTACCACAAACTGTTACCTTCCACTGTGGTGCTGTGTACCACAAACTGTTACCTTCCACTGTGGTGGTGTGTACCACAAACTGTTACCTTCCACTGTGGTGGTGGTGTACCACAAACTGTTACCTTCCACTGTGGTGCTGTGTACCACAAACTGTTACCTTCCACTGTGGTGGTGTGTACCACAAACTGTTACCTTCCACTGTGGTGGTGTGTACCACAAACTGTTATCTTCCACTGTGGTGGTGTGTACCACAAACTGTTATCTTCCACTGTGGTGGTGTGTGCCACAGACTGTTTTCTTCCACTGTGGTGGTGTGTGCCACAGACTGTTTTCTTCCACTGTGGTGGTGTGTGCCACAGACTGTTACCTTCCACTGTGGTGATGTGTACCACAGACTGTTATCTTCCACTGTGGTGGTGTGTACCACAGACTGTTATCTTCCACTGTGGTGGTGTGTGCCACAGACTGTTTTCTTCCACTGTGGTGGTGTGTGCCACAGACTGTTACCTTCCACTGTGGTGGTGTGTACCACAGACTGTTTTCTTCCACTGTGGTGGTGTGTGCCACAGACTGTTTTCTTCCACTGTGGTGGTGTGTACCACAAACTGTTACCTTCCACTGTGGTGGTGTGTGCCACAAACTGTTACCTTCCACTGTGGTGATGTGTACCACAGACTGTTATCTTCCACTGTGGTGGTGTGTACCACAGGCTGTTGTCTTCCACTGTGGTGTGTGTGCCACAGACTGTTTTCTTCCACTGTGGTTGGTGTGTGCACTAGGGACTGTTTTCTTCCACTGTGGTGTGTGTACCGCAGGACTGTTATCTTCCACTGTGGTGGTGTGTACCACAGACTGTTTATCTTCCACTGTGGTGGTAGATGTGCCACAGGACTGTTATCTTCCACCTTGGTGGATGTGTACAACAGACTGTTATCTTCCACTGAGGTGGTGTGTGCCACAGCTGTTACCTTCCACTGTGGTGGTGTGTTCCACAGACTGTTTCTTCCACTGTGGTGGTGTGTACCACAAACTGTTATCCTCCCACTGTGGTGTTGTGTACCACAGACTGTTACTTCCACTGGGTGGTGTGGATCCACAAGCTGTTGTCTTCCACTTGGTGGTGTGTACCACAACTGTTACCTTCACTGTGGAGGTGTGTACCACAAACTGTTACCATCCACTGTGGTGGTGTGTAACCACAACCTGTTACCTTCCACTGTGGTGGTGTGTACCACAACTGTTTCCTTCCACTGTGGGTGGTGTGTACCACAAACTGTTACCTTCCACTGTGGTGGTGTGTACCACAGACTGTTACCTTCCACTGTGGTGATGTGTACCACAAACTGTTACCTTCCACTGTGGTGGTGTGTACCACAAACTGTTACCTTCCACTGTGGTGGTGTGTACCACAAACTGTTACCTTCCACTGTGGTGGTGTGTGCCACAAACTGTTACCTTCCACTGTGGTGGTGTGTACCACAAACTGTTACCTTCCACTGTGGTGGTGTGTACCACAAACTGTTACCTTCCACTGTGGTGGTGTGTACCACAAACTGTTTTCTTCCACTGTGGTGGTGTGTGCCACAAACTGTTACCTTCCACTGTGGTGGTGTGTACCACAGACTGTTACCTTCCACTGTGGTGATGTGTAACACCGTTTTGAAAGGTTCAGTTGGTCATCCAGGTTATGGTTGTGCCCAGGTTATGGTTGTGCCCAGGTTATGGTTGTGCCCAGGTTATGGTTGTGCCCAGGTTATGGTCGTGTGTTACAGGGAATCTCATTTTCTTCACTTTGTTAATGTCTGATTATATGACATTCTTACATCAAGATAATATTGATGATATGTACAGACTCATGGATGATTTCTTACACGAACAATTGTACATGAAACTATCAAGTTATTATCTGGTGTCAGGTTACCTCCGACGTGATGTGGTTATAACAGTTGGTCCCTCGTAACTCTACCACAGTGGGTGATCTTCATCATCACAACTGAACCTTCAAGAGAAAACGTAGTATCAAGGATGTCAGACTTATCTAAGGTAATCCATAATTACTTTACTAATATAAGATTACCTTACTATATAGATCATGAGTAACAATTTACCAATACAGGATTACGTTACTATAATGACCATAAGTAACAAGTTACTAATACAGGATTACATTGCCATAATGATCATGAGTAACAGGTTACTAATACAGGGATAGTTTCCCTGCCTGCCTGGGGAAAAGATATTCTCCCTGCCTGCCTGGGGAGAAGATAGTCTCCCTGCTTGCCTGGGGAGAGGATATTCTCTCTGCCTGTCTGGGAGAGGACATTCTCCCTGCTTGCCTAAGGAGAGGATATTCTCCCTGCCTGTCTGGGAGAGAATATTCTCCCTGCCTGCCTGGAGAAAAGATATTCTCCCTCCCTGCCTGGGGAGAGGATATTTTCCCTGCCTGCCTGGGGAGAGGATATTCTCCCTGCCTGTCTGGGAGACGATATTCTCCCTGGTTTCCTGGGCAGAGGATATTCTCCCTGCCTGACTGGGAGAGGATATTCTCCCTGCCTGTCTGGGGAGAGGATATTCTCCCTGCCTGCCTGGGGAGAGGATAGTCTACCTACCTGCCTGGGGAGAGGATAGTCTACCTGCCTGCCTAGGGAGAGGATAGCCTACCTGCCTGCCTGGGGAGAGGATAGTCTACCTGCCTGCCTGGGGAGAGGATAGTCTACCTGCCTGCCTGGGGAGAGGATATTCTCCCTGCCTGCCTGGGGAGAGGATAGTCTACCTGCCTGCCTGGGGAGAGGATAGTCTACCTGCCTGCCTGGGGAGAGGATATTCTCCCTGCCTGCCTGGGGAGAGGATAGTCTACCTGCCTGCCTGGGGAGAGGATAGTCTACCTGCCTGCCTGGGGAGAGGATAGTCTACCTGCTTGCCTGGGGAGAGGATATTCTCCCTGCCTGCCTGGGAGAGGATATTCTCCTGCCTGCCTGGGCAGAGGATATTCTCCCTGCCTGCCTGGGGAGAGGATATTCTCCCTGCTTGCCTGGGGAGAGGATAGTCTACCTGCATGCCTGGGGAGAGGATAGTCTACCTGCCTGCCTGGGGAGAGGATATTCTCCCTGCCTGCCTGGGGAGAGGATAGTCTACCTGCCTGCCTGGGGAGAGGATAGTCTACCTGCCTGCCTGGGGAGAGGATAGTCTACCTGCCTGCCTGGGGAGAGGATAGTCTACCTGCTTGCCTGGGGAGAGGATAGTCTACCTGCCTGCCTGGGGAGAGGATAGTCTACCTGCCTGCCTGGGGAGAGGATAGTCTACCTGCCTGCCTGGGGAGAGGATAGTCTACCTACCTGCCTGGGGAGAGGATATTCTCCCTGCCTGCCTGGGGAGAGGTAGTCTACCTGCTTGCCTGGGGAGAGGATTTTCTCCCTCCCTGTCTGGGGAAAGAATATTCTCCCTGCCTGCCAGGGAAGAGGATTTTCTCCCTGCCTGTCTGGGGAAAGAATATTCTCCTTGCCTGCCTGGGGAGAGGATATTCTCCCTGCCTGCCTGGGGAGAGGATAGTCTACCTACCTGCCTGGGGAGAGGATATTTTCCCTGCCTGCCTGGGTAGAGGATATTCTCCCTGCCTGTTTGGGAGAGGATATTCTCCCTGCTTGCCTAAGGAGAGGATATTCTCCCTGCCTGTCTGGGAGAGGATATTCTCCCTGCCTGCCTGGGGAAAAGATATTCTCCCTCCCTGCCTGGGGAGAGGATATTTTCCCTGCCTGCCTGGGGAGAGGATATTCTCCCTGCCTGTCTGGGAGACGATATTCTCCCTGCTTTCCTGCGGAGAGGATATTCTCCCTGCCTGCCTGGGGAGTGGATATTCTCCATGCCTGCCTGGGGAGAGGATAGTCTACCTGCCTGCCTGGGGAGAGGATAGTCTACCTACCTGCCTGGGGAGAGGATAGTCTACCTGCCTGCCTGGGGAGAGGATATTCTCCCTGCCTGCCTGGGGAGAGTATAGTCTACCTGCCTGCCTGGGGAGAGGATTTTCTCCCTGCCTGTCTGGGGAAAGAATATTCTCCCTGCCTGCCTGGGAGGAGGGTAGTCTACCTGCCTGCTTGGGGAGAGGATAGTATACCTACTTGCCTGGGGAAAGGATATTCTCCCTGCCTAAATGGGGAGAGGATATTCTCCTGCCTGCCTGGGGAGAGGATATTCTCCCTGCCTGCCTAGGGAGAGGATACTCTCCCTGCTTGCCTGGGGAGAGGATAGTGTACCTACCTGCCTGGGGAGAGGATATTCTCCCTGCCTGCCTGGGAGAGGATATTCTCTCTGACTGCCTAGGGAAAAATAATCTCCCTGCCTGCCTGGGGAGAGGATATTCTCCCTGCCTGACTGGGGGGAGGATATTCTCCCTGCCTGTCAGGGAGAGTATATTCTCCCTGCTTGCCTGGGGAGAGGATATTCTCCCTGTCTGCCTGGGAGAGGATATTCTCCTGCCTGCCTGGGGAGAGGATATTCTCCCTGCCTGCCTGGGGAGAGGATAGTCTACCTGCCTGCCTGGGGAGAGGATATTCTCCCTGCCTGCCTGGGGAGAGGATATTCTCCCTGCCTGCCTGGGGAGAGAATTTTCTCCCTGCCTGCCTGGAGAGAGGATATTCTCCATGCCTGCCTGGGGAGAGGATATTCTCCCTGCCTGCCTGGGGAGAGGATAGTCTACCTGCCTGCCTGGGGAGAGGATATTCTCCCTGCCTGCCTGGGGAGAGGATATTCTCCCTGCCTGCCTGGGGAGAGGATATTCTCCCTGCCTGCCTGGGGAGAGGATAATCTCCCTGCTTGCCTGGGTAGAGAATATTCTCCCTGCCTGCCTGGGGAGAGGATATTCTCCCTGCCTGCCTGGGGAGAGGATAATCTCCCCGCTTGCCTGGGGAGAGGATAATCTCCCTGCCTGCCTGGGGAGAGGATATTCTCCCTGCCTGCCTGGGGAGAGGATATTCTCCCTGCCTGCCTGGGGAGAGGATAGTCTACCTGCCTGCCTGGGGAGAGGATATTCTACCTGCCTGCCTGGGAGAGGATATTCTCCCTGCCTGCCTGGGGAGAGGATATTCTCCCTGCCTGCCTGGGGAGAGGATAGTCTACCTGCCTGCCTGGGGAAAGGATATTCTACCTGCGTGCCTGGGGAGAGGATAGTCTCCCTGCCTGCCTGGGGAGAGGATATTCTCCCTGCCTGCCTGGGGAGAGGATAATCTCCCTGCTTACTGGGGAGAGGATAGTCTACCTGCCTGCCTGGGGAGAGGATATTCTCCCTGCCTGCCTGGGGAGAGGATAGTCTACCTGCCTGCCTGGGGAGAGGATAGTCTCCCTGCCTGCCTGGGGAGAGGATATTCTCCCTGCCTGTCTGGGGAGAGGATATTCTCCTTGCCTGCCTGGGGAGAGGATATTCTCCCTGCCTGCCTGGGGAGAGGATAGTCTACCTGCCTGCCTGGGGAGAGGATAGTCTCCCTGCCTGCCTGGGAGAGGATAGTCTACCTGCCTGCCTGGGGAGAGGATAGTCTACCTGCCTGCCTGGGGAGAGGATATTCTCCCTGCCTGCCTGGGGAGAGGATAGTCTACCTGCCTGCCTGGGGAGAGGATATTCTCCCTGCCTGCCTGGGGAGAGGATATTCTCCCTGCCTGCCTGGGGAGAGGATATTCTCCCTGCCTGCCTGGGGAGAGGATAGTCTACCTGCCTGCCTGGGGAGAGGATAGTCTACCTGCCTGCCTGGGGAGAGGATATTCTCCCTGCCTGCCTGGGGAGAGGATATTCTCCCTGCCTGCCTGGGGAGAGGATAGTCTACCTGCTTGCCTGGGGAGAGGATATTCTCCCTGCCTGCCTGGGGAGAGGATATTCTCCCTGCCTGCCTGGGGAGAGGATAGTCTACCTGCCTGCCTGGGGAGAGGATAGTCTACCTGCCTGCCTGGGGAGAGGATAGTCTACCTGCCTGCCTGGGGAGAGGATATTCTCCCTGCCTGCCTGGGGAGTGGATATTCTCCCTGCCTGCCTGGGGAGAGGATATTCTCCCTGCCTGCCTGGGGAGAGGATAGTCTACCTGCCTGCCTGGGGAGAGGATAGTCTCCCTGCCTGCCTGGGGAGAGGATAGTCTACCTGCCTGCCTGGGGAGAGGATATTCTCCCTGCCTGCCTGGGGAGAGGATATTCTCCCTGCCTGCCTGGGGAGAGGATATTCTCCCTGCCTGCCTGGGGAGAGGATAGTCTACCTGCCTGCCTGGGGAGAGGATAGTCTCCCTGCCTGCCTCGGGAGAGGATAGTCTACCTGCCTGCCTGGGGAGAGGATAGTCTACCTGCCTGCCTGGGGAGAGGATAATCTCCCTGCCTGCCTGGGGAGAGGATAATCTACCTGCCTGCCTGGGGAGAGGATAGTCTCCCTGCCTGCCTGGGGAGAGGATGGTCTACCTGCCTGCCTGGGGAGAGACTATTCTCCCTGCCTGCCTGGGGAGAGGATAGTCTCCCTGCCTGCCTGGGGAGAGACTATTCTCCCTGCCTGCCTGGGGAGAGGATATTCTCCCTGCCTGCCTGGGGAGAGGATAGTCTACCTGCCTGCCTGGGGAGAGGATATTCTACCTGCCTGCCTGGGGAGAGGATATTCTCCCTGCCTGCCTGGGGAGAGGATATTCTCCCTGCCTGCCTGGGGAGAGACTATTCTCCCTGCCTGCCTGGGGAGAGGATATTCTCCCTGCCTGCCTGGGGAGAGGATATTCTCCCTGCCTGCCTGGGGAGAGGATATTCTCCCTGCCTGCCTGGGGAGAGGATATTCTCCCTGCCTGCCTGGGGAGAGGATATTCTCCATGCCTGCCTGGGGAGAGGATATTCTCCCTGCCTGCCATGGGAGAGGATATTCTCCCTGCCTGCCTGGGGAGAGGATATTCTCCCTGCTTGCCTTGGGAGAGGATATTCTCCCTGCCTGTAGATATATATATATATATATATATATATATATATATATATATATATATATATATATATATATATATATATATATATATATATATATATATATATATATATATATATATATGGGAAACAGAAGAAGGAGTCACGCGGGGAGTGATCATCCTCCTCGAAGGCTCAGAGTGGGGTGCCTAAATGTGTGTGGATGTAACCAAGATGTGAAAAAAGGAGAGATAGGTAGTATGTTTGAGGAAAGGAACCTGGATGTTTTGGCTCTGAGTGAAACGAAGCTCAAGGGTAAAGGGGAAGAGTGGTTTGGAAATGTCTGGGGAGTGAAGTCAGGGGTTAGTGAGAGGACAAGAGCAAGGGAAGGAGTAGCAATACTCCTTAAACAGGAGTTGTGGGAGTATGTGATAGAATGTAAGAAAGTAAATTCTCGATTAATATGGGTAAAATTGAAAGTTGATGGAGAGAGGTGGGTGATTATTGGTGCATATGCACCTGGGCATGAGAAGAAAGATCATGAGAGGCAAGTGTTTTGGGAGCAGCTGAATGAGTGTGTTAGCGGTTTTGATGCACGAGACCGGGTTATAGTGATGGGTGATTTGAATGCAAAAGTGAGTAATGTGGCAGTTGAGGGAATAATTGGTATGCATGGGGTGTTCAGTGTTGTAAATGGAAATGGTGAAGAGCTTGTAGATTTATGTGCTGAAAAAGGACTGATGATTGGGAATACCTGGTTTAAAAAGCGAGATATACATAAGTATACTTATGTAAGTAGGATAGATGGCCAGAGAGCGTTATTGGATTACGTGTTAATTGACAGGCGTGCGAAAGAGAGACTTTTGGATGTTAATGTGCTGAGAGGTGCAACTGGAGGGATGTCTGATCATTATCTTGTGGAGGCTAAGGTGAAGATTAGTATGGGTTTTCAGAAAAGAGGAGTGAATTTTGGGGTGAAGAAGGTGGTGAGAGTAAGTGAGCTTGGGAAGGAGACCTGTGTGGGGAAGTACCAGGAGAGACTGTGTACAGAATGGAAAAAGGTGAGAACAATGGAAGTAAGGGGAGTGGGGGAGGAATGGGATGTATTTAGGGAATCAGTGATGGATTGCGCAAAAGATGCTTGTGGCATGAGAAGAGTGGGAGGTGGGCTGTTTAGAAAGGGTAGTGAGTGGTGGGATGAAGAAGTAAGAGTATTAGTGAAAGAGAAGAGAGAGGCATTTGGACGATTTTTGCAGGGAAAAAATGCAATTGAGTGGGAGAAGTATAAAAGAAAGAGACAGGAGGTCAAGAGAAAGGTGCAAGAGGTGAAAAAAAGGGCAAATGAGAGTTGGGGTGAGAGACTATCAGTAAATTTTAGGGAGAATAAAAAGATGTTCTGGAAGGAGGTAAATAGGGTGCGTAAGACAAGGGAGCAAATGGGAACTTCAGTGAAGGGCGTAAATGGGGAGGTGATAACAAGTAGTGGTGATGTGAGAAGGAGATGGAATGAGTATTTTGAAGGTTTGTTGAATGTGTCTGATGACAGAGTGGCAGATATAGGGTGTTTTGGTCGAGGTGGTGTGCAAAGTGAGAGGGTTAGGGAAAATGATTTGGTAAACAGAGAAGAGGTAGTAAAAGCTTTGCGGAAGATGAAAGCCGGCAAGGCAGCAGGTTTGGATGGTATTGCAGTGGAATTTATTAAAAAAGGGGGTGACTGTATTGTTGACTGGTTGGTAAGGTTATTTAATGTATGTATGACTCATGGTGAGGTGCCTGAGGATTGGCGGAATGCGTGCATAGTGCCATTGTACAAAGGCAAAGGGGATAAGAGTGAGTGCTCAAATTACAGAGGTATAAGTTTGTTGAGTATTCCTGGTAAATTATATGGGAGGGTATTGATTGAGAGGGTGAAGGCATGTACAGAGCATCAGATTGGGGAAGAGCAGTGCGGTTTCAGAAGTGGTAGAGGATGTGTGGATCAGGTGTTTGCTTTGAAGAATGTATGTGAGAAATACTTAGAAAAGCAAATGGATTTGTATGTAGCATTTATGGATCTGGAGAAGGCATATGATAGAGTTGATAGAGATGCTCTGTGGAAGGTATTAAGAATATATGGTGTGGGAGGCAAGTTGTTAGAAGCAGTGAAAAGTTTTTATCGAGGATGTAAGGCATGTGTACGTGTAGGAAGAGAGGAAAGTGATTGGTTCTCAGTGAATGTAGGTTTGCGGCAGGGGTGTGTGATGTCTCCATGGTTGTTTAATTTGTTTATGGATGGGGTTGTTAGGGAGGTAAATGCAAGAGTCCTGGAAAGAGGGGCAAGTATGAAGTCTGTTGGGGATGAGAGAGCCTGGGAAGTGAGTCAGTTGTTGTTCGCTGATGATACAGCGCTGGTGGCTGATTCATGTGAGAAACTGCAGAAGCTGGTGACTGAGTTTGGTAAAGTGTGTGGAAGAAGAAAGTTAAGAGTAAATGTGAATAAGAGCAAGGTTATTAGGTACAGTAGGGGTGAGGGTCAAGTCAATTGGGAGGTAAGTTTGAATGGAGAAAAACTGGAGGAAGTGAAGTGTTTTAGATATCTGGGAGTGGATCTGTCAGCGGATGGAACCATGGAAGCGGAAGTGGATCATAGGGTGGGGGAGGGGGCGAAAATTTTGGGAGCCTTGAAAAATGTGTGGAAGTCGAGAACATTATCTCGGAAAGCAAAAATGGGTATGTTTGAAGGAATAGTGGTTCCAACAATGTTGTATGGTTGCGAGGCGTGGGCTATGGATAGAGTTGTGCGCAGGAGGATGGATGTGCTGGAAATGAGATGTTTGAGGACAATGTGTGGTGTGAGGTGGTTTGATCGAGTAAGTAACGTAAGGGTAAGAGAGATGTGTGGAAATAAAAAGAGCGTGGTTGAGAGAGCAGAAGAGGGTGTTTTGAAATGGTTTGGGCACATGGAGAGAATGAGTGAGGAAAGATTGACCAAGAGGATATATGTGTCGGAGGTGGAGGGAACGAGGAGAAGAGGGAGACCAAATTGGAGGTGGAAAGATGGAGTGAAAAAGATTTTGTGTGATCGGGGCCTGAACATGCAGGAGGGTGTAAGGAGGGCAAGGAATAGAGTGAATTGGAGCGATGTGGTATACAGGGGTTGACGTGCTGTCATTGGAGTGAATCAAGGCATGTGAGGCGTCTGGGGTGGACCATGGAAAGCTGTGTAGGTATGTATACACGTGTGTGGACATGTGTATGTACATGTGTATGGGGGGGGGGGTTGGGCCATTTCTTTCGTCTGTTTCCTTGCGCTACCTCGCAGACGCGGGAGACAGCGACAAAGTATAAAAAAAAAAAAAAAATATATATATATATATATATATATATATATATATATATATATATATATTTTTTTTTTTTTTTTTTTTTTTTTTCTTTGTCGCTGTCTCCCGCGTCTGCGAGGTAGCGCAAGGAAACAGACGAAAGAAATGGCCCAACTCACCCCCATACACATGTATATACATACGTCCACACACGCAAATATACATACCTACACAGCTTTCCATGGTTTACCCCAGACGCTTCACATGACTTGATTCAATCCACTGACAGCACGTCAACCCCGGTATACCACATCGTTCCAATTCACTCTATTCCTTGCCCTCCTTTCACCCTCCTGCATGTTCAGGCCCCGATCACACAAAATCTTTTTCACTCCATCTTTCCACCTCCAATTTGGTCTCCCTCTTCTCCTCGTTCCCTCCACCTCCGACACATATATCCTCTTGGTCAATCTTTCCTCACTCATTCTCTCCATGTGACCAAACCATTTCAAAACACCCTCTTCTGCTCTCTCAACCACGCTCTTTTTATTTCCACACATCTCTCTTACCCTTACGTTACTTACTCGATCAAACCACCTCACACCACACATTGTCCTCAAACATCTCATTTCCAGCACATCCATCCTCCTGCGCACAACTCTATCCATAGCCCACGCCTCGCAACCATACAACATTGTTGGAACCACTATTCCTTCAAACATACCCATTTTTGCTTTCCGAGATAATGTTCTCGATTTCCACACAATCTTCAAGGCCCCCAGAAATTTCGCCCCCTCCCCCACCCTATGATCCACTTCCGCTTCCATGGTTCCATCCGCTGCCAGATCCACTCCCAGATATCTAAAACACTTCACTTCTTCCAGTTTTTCTCCATTCAAACTCACCTCCCAGTTGACTTGACCCTCAACCCTACTGTACATAATAACCTTGCTCTTATTCACATTTACTCTTAACTTTCTTCTTTCACACACTTTACCAACCTCAGTCACCAGCTTCTGCAGTTTCTCACATGAATCAGCCACCAGCGCTGTATCATCAGCGAACAACAACTGACTCACTTCCCAAGCTCTCTCATCCCCAACAGACTTCATACTTGCCCCTCTTTCCAAAACTCTTGCATTTACCTCCCTAACAACCCCATCCATAAACAAATTAAACAACCATGGAGACATCACACACCCCTCCCGCAAACCTACATTCACTGAGAACCAATCACTTTCCTCTCTTCCTACACGTACACATGCCTTACATCCTCGATAAAAACTTTTCACTGCTTCTAACAACTTTCCTCCCACACCATATATTCTTAATACCTTCCACAGAGCATCTCTATCAACTCTATCATATGCCTTCTCCAGATCCATAAATGCTACATACAAATCCATTTGCTTTTCTAAGTATTTCTCACATACATTCTTCAAAGCAAACACCTGATCCACACATCCTCTACCACTTCTGAAACCACACTGCTCTTCCCCAATCTGATGCTCTGTACATGCCTTCATCCTCTCATCAATACCCTCCCATATAATTTACCAGGAATACTCAACAAACTTATACCTCTGTAATTTGAGCACTCACTTTTATCCCCTTTGCCTTTGTACAATGGCACTATGCACGCATTCCGCCAATCCTCAGGCACCTCACCATGAGTCATACATACATTAAATAACCTTACCAACCAGTCAACAATACAGTCACCCCCTTTTTTAATAAATTCCACTGCAATACCATCCAAACCTGCTGCCTTGCCGGCTTTCATCTTCCGCAAAGCTTTCACTACCTCTTCTCTGTTTACCAAATCATTTTCCCTAACCCTCTCACTTTGCACACCACCTCGACCAAAACACCCTATATCTGCCACTCTATCATCAAACACATTCAACAAACCTTCAAAATACTCACTCCATCTCCTTCTCACATCACCACTACTTGTTATCACCTCCCCATTTGCGCCCTTCACTGAAGTTCCCATTTGCTCCCTTGTCTTACGCACTTTATTTACCTCCTTCCAGAACATCTTTTTATTCTCCCTAAAATTTAATGATACTCTCTCACCCCAACTCTCATTTGCCCTTTTTTTCACTTCTTGCACCTTTCTCTTGACCTCCTGTCTCTTTCTTTTATACATCTCCCACTCAATTGCATTTTTTCCCTGCGGGAAATAGCAAATAATATGAAAAAAAAAAATATATATATATTTTATACTATTCGCCATCTCCCGCATTAGCGAGGTAGCGTTAAGAACAGAGGACTGGACCTTTGAGGGAATATCCTCACCTGGCCCCCTTCTCTGTTCCTTCTTTTGGAAAATTAAAAAAGAAAAAAACGAGAGGGGAGGATTTCCAGCCCCCCGCTCCCTCCCCTTTTAGTCGCCTTCTACGACACGCAGGGAATACGTGGGAAGTATTCTTTCTCCCCTATCCCCAGGGATAATATATATATATATATATATATATATATATATATATATATATATATATATATATATATATATATATATATATATATATATATATATATATATATATATATATATATATATATATATATTACCGGTAGGTGTTAGATGTGTGTTATCTCTGATATCTTATATTGAGAGGTGTTAGATGATTGTTATCTCTGATATTTTCTACTGGAAGGTGTTAGATGTGTATTATCTCTGATATCTACGGGGAGGTGTTAGGTATGTGTTATCTCTAGATATCTATTAGGGGGAGGTGTTAGATGTGTGTTATCTCTAGATATTTTCTACTCGGAGGTGTTAACTGTGTGTTATCTCTAGATATCTTTACGGGGAGTTGTTAGGTGTGTGTTATCTCTATGTATCTTTACAAAGAAATGTTAGGTGTGTGTTATCTCTAAAAATCTTTTACGATGAGGTGTTAGATGTGTGTTATTTCTCGAAATCTTCTATGAAGAGGTGTTAGATGTGTGTTATCTCTAAATATCTTCTACAGGGAGGTGTTAGATATGTGCTCTCTGAAGTTTTCTTTTACGGGGAAGTGTTAGATATGTGTTATCTTTATACATCTACAGGGAGGTGTTAGATATATGTTATTTCTAAACATCTTCTACAGGGAGATGTTAGATAGGTGTTATCTCTAGATATCTTCCACAGGGAGGTGTTAGATATGTGTTATCTCTACATATCTTGTTCAGGCAGGTGTTAGATATGTTATGTCTAGATATCCTCTACATGGAGGTGTTAGATGTGTTATCTCTAAATATCTTCTAGGGGAGGTGTTAGATGTGTGTTATCTCTAGATATATTCTACTGGAGGTGTTAGATGTGTGTTATCTCTAGATATATTCTACTGGAGGTGTTAGATGTGTGTTATCTCTAGATATATTCTACTGGAGGTGTTAGATGTGTGGTATATCTAGATATCTTTACGAGGAGGTGTTAGATGTGTTATCTCTGATATCTTCTATGGGAGGTGTTAGATGTGTGCTATATCTAGATATCCTTACGAGGAGGTGTTAGATATGTGTTATCTCTGATATCTTCTACTAGGAGGTGTTAGATGTGTGTTATCTCTAGATATCCTTACGAGGAGGTGTTAGATATGTGTTATCTCTGATATCTTCTACTGGGAGGTGTTAGATGTGTGTTATCTCTAGATATCCTTACGAGGAGGTGTTAGAGGTGTGGTATATTTGATATCTTCTACTGGGAAGTGTTAGATGTGTGTTATCTAGATATCTGTTACGGGGAGGTGTTATATATCAAATATATGAATTTTTTCTTATAACCGCTACAACAACCACACAGAAAATGTCTTGTAGTTTGATGTTGTCAAGTATTTGGTTGTGATGTGTGAGGAAGATGTGTTATTTGGTTGTGATGTGTGAGGAAGATGTGTTATTTGGTTGTGATGTGTGAGGAACATGTGTTATTTGGTTGTGATGTGTGAGGAACATGTGTTATTTGGTTGTGATGTGTGAGGAACATGTGTTATTTGGTTGTGATGTGTGAGGAAGATCTGTTATTTGGTTGTGATGTGTTAGGAACATGTGTTACGTGTGGCAGTTAGTGAGCCAGAAAATATGTGACATAATTCAGACATTGATGACGTAATGAGTTAACACCGGTCAACACTAACTGGATCTGAGTAAGTTCACAACACATATTGGAACATGATCATAAAGGTCATAATACATTATAATGAGGAGCAGAGAGTGCTAACCTTCCCCCTGGGCCAACCTGGTCGTCGTCAACACCAATGTTCTCCATCCTCATCTTTCTATGAGGTTGCTCACTC
Organism: Panulirus ornatus; assembly: GCF_036320965.1. Lineage (NCBI taxonomy): Eukaryota > Metazoa > Arthropoda > Malacostraca > Decapoda > Palinuridae > Panulirus > Panulirus ornatus. The sequence goes on from NC_092260.1 coordinate 6,287,037, forward strand.
ACGGTACAGGTGAGGTACACTCACACTTCCTCACAACCTTAAATGGTGAACATGTCACCTTATAATCCATGATTGAGGCGTGGCCACCTTGTGCAATAGTCAACAACAACAGGTCGCCATCTTGACCTGCGGGGAGGAGGGGGGGGGGGGGGGTGAGGCGAGAGCAGATGACGTGGGTCGTCAGCTGACCAGAACTGCAGGAAGAAACAACATGTGGTTAGGTCACAACACCATTACAGTAAGGCTTGTGTACTGGTGACAACATGTGGTTAGGTCACAACACCATTACAGTAAGGCTTGTGTACTGGTGACAACATGTGGTTAGGTCACAACACCATTACAGTAAGACTTGTGTACTGGTGACAACATGTGGTTAGGTCACAACACCATTACAGTAAGGCTTGTGTACTGGTGACAACATGTGGTTAGGTCACAACACCATTACAGTAAGGCTTGTGTACTGGTGACAACATGTGGTTAGGTCACAACACCATTACAGTAAGACTTGTGTACTGGTGACAACATGTGGTTAGGTCACAACACCATTACACTAAGACTTGTGTACTGGTGACAACATGTGGTTAGGTCACAACACCATTACAGTAAGGCTTGTGTACTGGTGACAACATGTGGTTAGGTCACAACACCATTACAGTAAGGCCAGTGTATTGGTGACAACATGTGGTTAGGTCACAACACCATTACAGTAAGACTTGTGTACTGGTGACAACATGTGGTTAGGTCACAACACCATTACAGTAAGGCTTGTGTACTGGTGACAGCATGTGGTTAGGTCACAACACCATTACAGTAAGGCTTGTGTACTGGTGACAACATGTGGTTAGGTCACAACACCATTACAGTAAGGCCAGTGTATTGGTGACAACATGTGGTTAGGTCACAACACCATTACAGTAAGACTTGTGTACTGGTGACAACATGTGGTTAGGTCACAACACCATTACAGTAAGGCTTGTGTACTGGTGACAACATGTGGTTAGGTCACAACACCATTACAGTAAGGCCAGTGTATTGGTGACAACATGTGGTTAGGTCACAACACCATTACAGTAAGACTTGTGTACTGGTGACAACATGTGGTTAGGTCACAACACCATTACAGTAAGGCTTGTGTACTGGTGACAGCATGTGGTTAGGTCACAACACCATTACAGTAAGGCTTGTGTACTGGTGACAACATGTGGTTAGGTCACAACACCATTACAGTAAGGCCAGTGTATTGGTGACAACATGTGGTTAGGTCACAACACCATTACAGTAAGACTTGTGTACTGGTGACAACATGTGGTTAGGTCACAACACCATTACAGTAAGGCTTGTGTACTGGTGACAACATGTGGTTAGGTCACAACACCATTACAGTAAGGCCAGTGTATTGGTGACAACATGTGGTTAGGTCACAACACCATTACAGTAAGACTTGTGTACTGGTGACAACATGTGGTTAGGTCACAACACCATTACAGTAAGACTTGTGTACTGGTGACAACATGTGGTTAGGTCACAACACCATTACAGTAAGGCTTGTGTACTGGTGACAACATGTGGTTAGGTCACAACACCATTACAGTAAGGCTTGTGTACTGGTGACAACATGTGGTTAGGTCACAACACCATTACAGTAAGGCTTGTGTACTGGTGACAACATGTGGTTAGGTCACAACACCATTACAGTAAGGTTTGTGTACTGGTGACAACATGTGGTTAGGTCACAACACCATTACAGTAAGACTTGTGTACTGGTGACAACATGTGGTTAGGTCACAACACCATTACAGTAAGGCTTGTGTACTGGTGACAACATGTGGTTAGGTCACAACACCATTACAGTAAGGCTTGTGTACTGGTGACAACATGTGGTTAGGTCACAACACCATAACAGTAAGGCCTGTGTACTGGTAACAACATGTGGTTAGGTCACAACACCATTACAGTAATGCTTGTGTACTAGTGACAACATGTTTTTAGGTCACAACACCATTACAGTAAGGTTTGTGTACTGGTGACAACATGTGGTTAGGTCACAACACCATTACAGTAGGACTTGTGTACTGGAGACAATATGTGGTTAGGTCACGCCATTACAGTAAGGCTTGTGTACTGGTGACAACATGTGGTTAGGTCACAACACCATTACAGTAAGGCTTGTGTACTGGTGACAACATGTGGTTAGGTCACAACACCATTACAGTAAGACTTGTGTACTGGTGACAACATGTGGTTAGGTCACAACACCATTACAGTAAGACTTGTGTACTGGTGACAACATGTGGTTAGGTCACAACACGATTACAGTAAGGCCAGTGTATAGGTGACAACATGTGGTTAGGTCACAACACCATTACAGTAAGGCTTGTGTACTGGTGACAACATGCGGTTAGGTTACAACACCATTACAGTAAGGCTTGTGTATTGGCGACAACATGTGGTTAGGTCACAACACCATTACAGTAAGGCTTGTGTACTGGTGACAACATGTGGTTAGGTCACAACACCATTACAGTAAGGCCAGTGTATTGGTGACAACATGTGGTTAGGTCACAACACCATTACAGTAAGGCTTGTGTACTGGTGACAACATGTGGTTAGGTTACAACACCATTACAGTAAGACTTGTGTACTGGTGACAACATGTGGATAGGTCACAACACCATTACAGTAAGGCCAGTGTATTGGTGACAACATGTGGTTGGGTCACAACACCATTACAGAAAGGCTTGTGTACTGGTGACATGTGGTTAGGTCACAACACCATTACAGTAAGGCCAGTGTATTGGTGACAACATGTGGTTAGGTCATAACACCATTACAGTAAGGTTTGTGTACTGGTGACATGTGGTTAAGTCACAACACCATTACAGTAAGACGTGTGTACTGGTGACAACATGTGGTTAGGTCACAACACCATTACAGTAAGACTTGTGTACTGGTGACAACATGTGGTTAGGTCACAACACCATTACAGTAAGACTTGTGTACTGGTGACAACATGTGGTTAGGTCACAACACCATTACAGTAAGGTTTGTGTACTGGTGACAACATGTGGTTAGGTCACAACACCATTACAGTAAGACTTGTGTACTGGTGACAACATGTGGTTAGGTCACAACACCATTACAGTAAGGCCAGTGTATTGGTGACAACATGTGGTTAGGTCACAACACCATTACAGTAAGACTTGTGTACTGGTGACAACATGTGGTTAGGTCACAACACCATTACAGTAAGACTTGTGTACTGGTGACAACATGTGGTTAGGTCACAACACCATTACAGTAAGGCCAGTGTATTGGTGACAACACGTGGTTAGGTCACAACACCATTACAGTAAGGCTTGTGTACTGGTGACAACATGTGGTTAGGTTACAACACCATTACAGTAAGGCTTGTGTATTGGCGACAACATGTGGTTAGGTCACAACACTATTACAGTAAGGCTTGTGTACTGGTGACAACATGTGGTTAGGTCACAACACCATTACAGTAAGGCCAGTGTATTGGTGACTACATGTGGTTAGGTCACAACACCATTACAGTAAGGCTTGTGTACTCGTGACAACATGTGGTTAGGTCACAACACCATTACAGTAAGACTTGTGTACTGGTGACAACATGTGGATAGGTCACAACACCATTACAGTAAGGCCAGTGTATTGGTGACAACATGCATGTGGTTGGGTCACAACACCATTACAGAAAGGCTTGTGTACTGGTGACAACATGTGGTTAGGTCACAACACCATTACAGTAAGGCCTTGTGTACTGGTGACAACATGTGGTTAGGTCACAACACCATTACAGTAAGGCTTGTGTACTGGTGACAACATGTGGTTAGGTCACAACACCATTACAGTAAGGCTTGTGTACTGGTGACAACATGTGGTTAGGTCACAACACCATTACAGTAAGGTTTGTGTACTGGTGACAACATGTGGTTAGGTCACAACACCATTACAGTAAGACTTGTGTACTGGTGACAACATGTGGTTAGGTCACAACACCATTACAGTAAGACTTGTGTACTGGTGACAACATGTGGTTAGGTCACAACACCATTACAGTAAGGCTTGTGTACTGGTGACAACATGTGGTTAGGTCACAACACCATTACAGTAAGACTTGTGTACTGGTGACAACATGTGGTTAGGTCACAACACCATTACAGTAAGACTTGTGTACTGGTGACAACATGTGGTTAGGTCACAACACCATTACAGTAAGACTTGTGTACTGGTGACAACATGTGGTTAGGTCACAACACCATTACAGTAAGACTTGTGTACTGGTGACAACATGTGGTTAGGTCACAACACCATTACAGTAAGACTTGTGTACTGGTGACAACATGTGGTTAGGTCACAACACCATTACAGTAAGACTTGTGTACTGGTGACAACATGTGGTTAGGTCACAACACCATTACAGTAAGACTTGTGTACTGGTGACAACATGTGGTTAGGTCACAACACCATTACAGTAAGACTTGTGTACTGGTGACAACATGTGGTTAGGTCACAACACCATTACAGTAAGACTTGTGTACTGGTGACAACATGTGGTTAGGTCACAACACCATTACAGTAAGACTTGTGTACTGGTGACAACATGTGGTTAGGTCACAACACCATTACAGTAAGACTGTGTACTGGTGACAACATGTGGTTAGGTCACAACACCATTACAGTAAGGCTTGTGTACTGGTGACAACATGTGGTTAGGTCACAACACCATTACAGTAAGACTTGTGTACTGGTGACAACATGTGGTTAGGTCACAACACCATTACAGTAAGACTTGTGTACTGGTGACAACATGTGGTTAGGTCACAACACCATTACAGTAAGACTTGTGTACTGGTGACAACATGTGGTTAGGTCACAACACCATTACAGTAAGACTTGTGTACTGGTGACAACATGTGGTTAGGTCACAACACCATTACAGTAAGGACTTGTGTACTGGTGACAACATGTGGTTAGGTCACAACACCATTACAGTAAGGCTTGTGTACTGGTGACAACATGTGGTTAGGTCACAACACCATTACTGTAAGACTTGTGTACTGGTGACAACATGTGGTTAGGTCACAACACCATTACAGTAAGGCAGTTGTATTGGTGACAACATGTGGTTAGGTCACAACACCATTACAGTAAGGCTTGTGTACTGGTGACAACATGTGGTTAGGTCACAACACCATTACAGTAAGACTTGTGTACTGGTGACAACATGTGGTTAGGTCACAACACCATTACAGTAAGACTTGTGTACTGGTGACAACATGTGGTTAGGTCACAACACCATTACAGTAAGGCTTGTGTACTGGTGACAACATGTGGTTAGGTCACAACACCATTACAGTAAGACTTGTGTACTGGTGACAACATGTGGTTAGGTCACAACACCATTACAGTAAGGCTTGTGTACTGGTGACAACATGTGGTTAGGTCACAACACCATTACAGTAAGGCCAGTGTATTGGTGACAACATGTGGTTAGGTCACAACACCAGGTGAATCACCAGGAGGTACCACTAGTGCTAGCCAGGTAAGACCAGGAGGTACCACTAGTGCCAGCCAGGTAAGACCAGGAGGTACCACTAGTGCTAGCCAGCCAGGTAAGACCAGGAGGTACCACTAGTGCTAGCCAGCCAGGTAAGACCAGGAGGTACCACTAGTGCTAGCCAGCCAGGTAAGACCAGGAGGTACCACTAGTGCTAGCCAGCCAGGTAAGACCAGGAGGTACCACTAGTGCTAGCCAGCCAGGTAAGACCAGGAGGTACCACTAGTGCTAGCCAGCCAGGTAAGACCAGGAGGTACCACTAGTGCCAGCCAGGTAAGACCAGGAGGTACCACTAGTGCTAGCCAGCCAGGTAAGACCAGGAGGTACCACTAGTGCTAGCCAGCCAGGTAAGACCAGGAGGTACCACTAGTGCTAGCCAGCCAGGTAAGACCAGGAGGTACCACTAGTGCCAGCCAGCCAGGTAAGACCAGGAGGTACCACTAGTGCTAGCCAGGTCCCAGGTAAGACCAGGGAGGTACCACTAGTGCTAGCCAGCCAGGTAAGACCAGGAGGTACCACTAGTGCTAGCCAGGTAAGACCAGGAGGTACCACTAGTGCTAGCCAGCCAGGTAAGACCAGGAGGTACCACTAGTGCTAGCCAGCCAGGTAAGACCAGGAGGTACCACTAGTGCTAGCCAGCCAGGTAAGACCAGGAGGTACCACTAGTGCCAGCCAGCCAGGTAAGACCAGGAGGTACCACTAGTGCTAGCCAGCCAGGTAAGACCAGGAGGTACCACTAGTGCTAGCCAGCCAGGTAAGACCAGGAGGTACCACTAGTGCCAGCCAGGTAAGACCAGGAGGTACCACTAGTGCTAGCCAGCCAGGTAAGACCAGGAGGTACCACTAGTGCTAGCCAGCCAGGTAAGACCAGGAGGTACCACTAGTGCCAGCCAGGTAAGACCAGGAGGTACCACTAGTGCTAGCCAGCCAGGTAAGACCAGGAGGTACCACTAGTGCTAGCCAGCCAGGTAAGACCAGGAGGTACCACTAGTGCTAGCCAGCCAGGTAAGACCAGGAGGTACCACTAGTGCTAGCCAGCCAGGTAAGACCAGGAGGTACCACTAGTGCTAGCCAGCCAGGTAAGACCAGGAGGTACCACTAGTGCTAGCCAGCCAGGTAAGACCAGGAGGTACCACTAGTGCTAGCCAGCCAGGTAAGACCAGGAGGTACCACTAGTGCTAGCCAGCCAGGTAAGACCAGGAGGTACCACTAGTGCTAGCCAGCCAGGTAAGACCAGGAGGTACCACTAGTGCTAGCCAGCCAGGTAAGACCAGGAGGTACCACTAGTGCTAGCCAGCCAGGTAAGACCAGGAGGTACCACTAGTGCTAGCCAGCCAGGTAAGACCAGGAGGTACCACTAGTGCTAGCCAGCCAGGTAAGACCAGGAGGTACCACTAGTGCTAGCCAGCCAGGTAAGACCAGGAGGTACCACTAGTGCTAGCCAGCCAGGTAAGACCAGGAGGTACCACTAGTGCTAGCCAGCCAGGTAAGACCAGGAGGTACCACTAGTGCTAGCCAGCCAGGTAAGACCAGGAGGTACCACTAGTGCTAGCCAGCCAGGTAAGACCAGGAGGTACCACTAGTGCTAGCCAGCCAGGTAAGACCAGGAGGTACCACTAGTGCTAGCCAGCCAGGTAAGACCAGGAGGTACCACTAGTGCTAGCCAGCCAGGTAAGACCAGGAGGTACCACTAGTGCTAGCCAGCCAGGTAAGACCAGGAGGTACCACTAGTGCTAGCCAGCCAGGTAAGACCAGGAGGTACCACTAGTGCTAGCCAGCCAGGTAAGACCAGGAGGTACCACTAGTGCTAGCCAGCCAGGTAGACCAGAGGTACCACTAGTGCTAGCCAGCCAGGTAAGACCAGGAGGTACCACTAGTGCTAGCCAGCCAGGTAAGACCAGGAGGTACCACTAGTGCTAGCCAGCCAGGTAAGACCAGGAGGTACCACTAGTGCTAGCCAGCCAGGTAAGACCAGGAGGTACCACTAGTGCTAGCCAGCCAGGTAAGACCAGGAGGTACCACTAGTGCTAGCCAGCCAGGTAAGACCAGGAGGTACCACTAGTGCTAGCCAGCCAGGTAAGACCAGGAGGTACCACTAGTGCTAGCCAGCCAGGTAAGACCAGGAGGTACCACTAGTGCTAGCCAGCCAGGTAAGACCAGGAGGTACCACTAGTGCTAGCCAGCCAGGTAAGACCAGGAGGTACCACTAGTGCTAGCCAGCCAGGTAAGACCAGGAGGTACCACTAGTGCTAGCCAGCCAGGTATGACCAGGAGGTACCACTAGTGCTAGCCAGCCAGGTAAGACCAGGAGGTACCACTAGTGCAGCCAGCCAGGTAAGACCAGGAGGTACCACTAGTGCTAGCCAGCCAGGTAAGACCAGGAGGTACCACTAGTGCTAGCCAGCCAGGTAAGACCAGGAGGTACCACTAGTGCAGCAGCCAGGTAAGACCAGGAGGTACCACTAGTGCTAGCCAGCCAGGTAAGACCAGGAGGTACCACTAGTGCTAGCCAGCCAGGTAAGACCAGGAGGTACCACTAGTGCTAGCCAGCCAGGTAAGACCAGGAGGTACCACTAGTGCTAGCCAGCCAGGTAAGACCAGGAGGTACCACTAGTGCAGCCAGCCAGGTAAGACCAGGAGGTACCACTAGTGCTAGCCAGCCAGGTAAGACCAGGAGGTACCACTAGTGCAGCCAGCCAGGTAAGACCAGGAGGTACCACTAGTGCTAGCCACCAGGTAAGACCAGGAGGTACCACTAGTGCCAGCCAGCCAGGTAGACCAGGAGGTCCACTAGTGCCAGCCAGGTAAGACCATAGGGTACCACTAGTGCTAGCCAGCCAGGTAAGACCAGGAGGTACCACTAGTGCTAGCCAGCCAGGTAAGACCAGGAGGTACCACTAGTGCCAGCCAGCCAGGTAAGACCAGGAGGTACCACTAGTGCTAGCCAGCCAGGTAAGACCAGGAGGTACCACTAGTGCCAGCCAGCCAGGTAAGACCAGGAGGTACCACTAGTGCTAGCCAGCCAGGTAAGACCAGGAGGTACCACTAGTGCTAGCCAGCCAGGTAAGACCAGGAGGTACCACTAGTGCTAGCCAGCCAGGTAAGACCAGGAGGTACCACTAGTGCTAGCCAGCCAGGTAAGACCAGGAGGTACCACTAGTGCTAGCCAGCCAGGTAAGACCAGGAGGTACCACTAGTGCTAGCCAGCCAGGTAAGACCAGGAGGTACCACTAGTGCTAGCCAGCCAGGTAAGACCAGGAGGTACCACTAGTGCTAGCCAGCCAGGTAAGACCAGGAGGTACCACTAGTGCCAGCCAGCCAGGTAAGACCAGGAGGTACCACTAGTGCTAGCCAGCCAGGTAAGACCAGGAGGTACCACTAGTGCCAGGTAAGGGGGGTACAATGGTGGTTGTGATTGTGGTGGAGATGGTTTGTGTTGGTGGGTTTCTCCCACACCAGCTTTAATAAATCCCAGTCCCTTAGCCCAGCCCTCAGCTCCGTCTGTCACCCCCAGCCCCAGCCCTAGCTCCCAGCAGCACGAGTGACCCCAGCCCTAGCTCCCAGCAGCACGAGTGACCCCAGCCCTAGCTCCCAGCAGCACGAGTGACCCCAGCCCTAGCTCCCAGCAGCACGAGTGACCCCAGCCCTAGCTCCCAGCAGCACGAGTCTGAATGGTAAACTCTGATATTTTCTCAGCAATTTTGTAACGTTTGTTGTCTCCGTGATCGAGTTGTTTACTCTCAGTAATCTTGTTTTCTGTGATGTTTACTCTCTCTGATCTTGTTTTCAATAAAGTTATTTACTCTCACTAATCTTGTCTTCTACAAATTTGTTTACTCTCACATATTTTGTCTTCTATAAAGTTGTTTACTGCCACTTTTCCTGTTTTTCATTAAATTGTTTACTGTCATTCCTCTTGTCTTTCATTGAGATATTTACTGACATTCCTCAAGTCTTTCATTAAGTTGTTTACTGTCATTCCTCTTGTCTTTCATTAAGTTGTTTACTGCCATTCCTCAAGTCTTTCATTAAGTTGTTTACTGACATTCCTCAAGTCTTTCATTAAGTTGTTTACTGTCATTCCTCTTGTCTTTCATTAAGTTGTTTACTGACATTCCTCAAGTCTTTCATTAAGTTGTTTACTGACATTCCTCAAGTCTTTCATTAAGTTGTTTACTGCCATTCCTCAAGTCTTTCATTAAGTTGTTTACTGACATTCCTCAAGTCTTTCATTAAGTTGTTTACTGTCATTCCTCTTGTCTTTCATTAAGTTGTTTACTGACATTCCTCAAGTCTTTCATTAAGTTGTTTACTGACATTCCTCAAGTCTTTCATTAAGTTGTTTACTGCCATTCCTCAAGTCTTTCATTAAGTTGTTTACTGTCATTCCTCTTGTCTTTCATTAAGTTGTTTACTGCCATTCCTCAAGTCTTTCATTAAGTTGTTTACTGCCATTCCTCTTGTCTTTCATTAAGTTGTTTACTGCCATTCCTCAAGTCTTTCATTAAGTTGTTTACTGCCATTCCTCTTGTCTTTCATTAAGTTGTTTACTGTCATTCCTCAAGTCTTTCATTAAGTTGTTTACTGCCATTCCTCAAGTCTTTCATTAAGTTGTTTACTGTCATTCCTCAAGTCTTTCATTAAGTTGTTTACTGTCATTCCTCTTGTCTTTCATTAAGTTGTTTACTGTCATTCCTCAAGGGTTTAGAGCGAATTATTCCACAATCAAACAACTTAGGCGATCATAAGAAAATTTCATAAGTTATATAAAGATAATGAGGAAGGTCCACCAGTGTACAACTCCCTCCCCGTACAGTACAAGAGATGGGGTCCACCAGTGTACAACTCCCTCCCCGTACAGTACAAGAGATGGGGTCCACCAGTGTACAACTCCCTCCCCGTACAGTACAAGAGATGGGTCCACCAGTGTACAACTCCCTCCCCGTACAGTACAAGAGATGGGGTCCACCAGTGTACAACTCCCTCCCCGTACAGTACAAGAGATGGGGTCCACCAGTGTACAACTCCTTCCCCGTACAGTACAAGAGATGGGGTCCACCAGTGTACAACTCCCTCCCCGTACAGTACAAGAGATGGGGTCCACCAGTGTACAACTCCCTCCCCGTACAGTACAAGAGATGGGGTCCACCAGTGTACAACTCCTTCCCCGTACAGTAAAAGAGATGGGGTCCACCAGTGTACAACTCCCTCCCAGTACAGTACAAGAGATGGGGTCCACCAGTGTACAACTCCCTCCCCGTACAGTACAAGAGATGGGGTCCACCAGTGTACAACTCCCTGCCCGTACAGTACAAGAGATGGGGTCCACCAGTGTACAACTACCTCCCCGTACAGTACAAGAGATGGAGTCCACCAGTGTACAACTCCCTCCCCGTACAGTACAAGAGATGGGGTCCACCAGTGTACAACTCCCTCCCCGTACAGTACAAGAGATGGCGTCCACCAGTGTACAACTCCCTCCCAGTACAGTACAAGAGATGGGTCCACCAGTGTACAACTCCCTCCCCGTACAGTACAAGAGATGGGTCCACCAGTGTACAACTCCCTCCCCGTACAGTACAAGAGATGGCGTCCACCAGTGTACAACTCCCTCCCAGTACAGTACAAGAGATGGGGTCCACCAGTGTACAACTCCCTCCCCGTACAGTACAAGAGATGGGTCCACCAGTGTACAACTCCCTCCCCGTACAGTACAAGAGATGGGTCCACCAGTGTACAACTCCCTCCCCGTACAGTACAAGAGATGGGTCCACCAGTGTACAACTCCCTCCCCGTACAGTACAAGAGATGGGTCCACCAGTGTACAACTCCCTCCCCGTACAGTACAAGAGATGGGTCCACCAGTGTACAACTCCCTCCCCGTACAGTACAAGAGATGGGGTCCACCAGTGTACAACTCCCTCCCCGTACAGTACAAGAGATGGGGTCCACCAGTGTACAACTCCCTCCCCGTACAGTACAAGAGATGGGGTCCACCAGTGTACAACTCCCTCCCCGTACAGTACAAGAGATGGGGTCCACCAGTGTACAACTCCCTCCCCGTACAGTACAAGAGATGGGTCCACCAGTGTACAACTCCCTCCCCGTACAGTACAAGAGATGGGGTCCACCAGTGTACAACTCCCTCCCCGTACAGTACAAGAGATGGGGTCCACCAGTGTACAACTCCCTCCCCGTACAGTACAAGAGATGGGGTCCACCAGTGTACAACTCCCTCCCCGTACAGTACAAGAGATGGGTCCACCAGTGTACAACTCCCTCCCCGTACAGTACAAGAGATGGGTCCACCAGTGTACAACTCCCTCCCCGTACAGTACAAGAGATGGGGTCCACCAGTGTACAACTCCCTCCCCGTACAGTACAAGAGATGGGTCCACCAGTGTACAACTCCCTCCCCGTACAGTACAAGAGATGGGTCCACCAGTGTACAACTCCCTCCCCGTACAGTACAAGAGATGGGTCCACCAGTGTACAACTCCCTCCCCGTACAGTACAAGAGATGGGGTCCACCAGTGTACAACTCCCTCCCCGTACAGTACAAGAGATGGGTCCACCAGTGTACAACTCCCTCCCCGTACAGTACAAGAGATGGGTCCACCAGTGTACAACTCCCTCCCCGTACAGTACAAGAGATGGGGTCCACCAGTGTACAACTCCCTCCCCGTACAGTACAAGAGATGGGGTCCACCAGTGTACAACTCCCTCCCCGTACAGTACAAGAGATGGGGTCCACCAGTGTACAACTCCCTCCCCGTACAGTACAAGAGATGGGTCCACCAGTGTACAACTCCCTCCCCGTACAGTACAAGAGATGGGGTCCACCAGTGTACAACTCCCTCCCCGTACAGTACAAGAGATGGGGTCCACCAGTGTACAACTCCCTCCCCGTACAGTACAAGAGATGGGTCCACCAGTGTACAACTCCCTCCCCGTACAGTACAAGAGATGGGGTCCACCAGTGTACAACTCCCTCCCCGTACAGTACAAGAGATGGGGTCCACCAGTGTACAACTCCCTCCCCGTACAGTACAAGAGATGGGGTCCACCAGTGTACAACTCCCTCCCCGTACAGTACAAGAGATGGGGTCCACCAGTGTACAACTCCCTCCCCGTACAGTACAAGAGATGGGGTCCACCAGTGTACAACTCCCTCCCCGTACAGTACAAGAGATGGGGTCCACCAGTGTACAACTCCCTCCCCGTACAGTACAAGAGATGGGTCCACCAGTGTACAACTCCCTCCCCGTACAGTACAAGAGATGGGGTCCACCAGTGTACAACTCCCTCCCCGTACAGTACAAGAGATGGGTCCACCAGTGTACAACTCCCTCCCCGTACAGTACAAGAGATGGGGTCCACCAGTGTACAACTCCCTCCCCGTACAGTACAAGAGATGGGGTCCACCAGTGTACAACTCCCTCCCCGTACAGTACAAGAGATGGGGTCCACCAGTGTACAACTCCCTCCCCGTACAGTACAAGAGATGGGGTCCACCAGTGTACAACTCCCTCCCCGTACAGTACAAGAGATGGGGTCCACCAGTGTACAACTCCCTCCCCGTACAGTACAAGAGATGGGGTCCACCAGTGTACAACTCCCTCCCCGTACAGTACAAGAGATGGGGTCCACCAGTGTACAACTCCCTCCCCGTACAGTACAAGAGATGGGTCCACCAGTGTACAACTCCCTCCCCGTACAGTACAAGAGATGGGTCCACCAGTGTACAACTCCCTCCCCGTACAGTACAAGAGATGGGGTCCACCAGTGTACAACTCCCTCCCCGTACAGTACAAGAGATGGGTCCACCAGTGTACAACTCCCTCCCCGTACAGTACAAGAGATGGGGTCCACCAGTGTACAACTCCCTCCCCGTACAGTACAAAAGATGGGTCCACACCAGTGTACAACTCCCTCCCCGTACAGTACAAGAGATGGGTCCACCAGTGTACAACTCCCTCCCCGTACAGTACAAGAGATGGGTCCACCAGTGTACAACTCCCTCCCCGTACAGTACAAGAGATGGGTCCACCAGTGTACAACTCCCACCCTGTAGAGTAGGATATATGCCTGGTATGAGGTTGTCAGGTGGGTATAAGCTTGGTATGAGGTTGTCAGGTGGGTATAAGCTTGGTATGAGGTTGTCAGGTGGGTATAAGCCTGGTATGAGGTTGTCAGGTGGGTATAAGCCTGGTATGAGGTTGTCAGGTGGGTATAAGCTTGGTATGAGGTTGTCAGGTGGGTATAAGCCTGGTATGAGGTTGTCAGGTGGGTATAAGCCTGGTATGAGGTTGTCAGGTGGGTATAAGCTTGGTATGAGGTTGTCAGGTGGGTATAAGCTTGGTATGAGGTTGTCAGGTGGGTATAAGCTTGGTATGAGGTTGTCAGGTGGGTATAAGCTTGGTATGAGGTTGTCAGGTGGGTATAAGCCTGGTATGAGGTTGTCAGGTGGGTATAAGCCTGGTATGAGGTTGTCAGGTGGGTATAAGCCTGGTATGAGGTTGTCAGGTGGGTATAAGCCTGGTATGAGGTTGTCAGGTGGGTATAAGCCTGGTATGAGGTTGTCAGGTGGGTATAAGCCTGGTATGAGGTTGTCAGGTGGGTATAAGCCTGGTATGAGGTTGTCAGGTGGGTATAAGCCTGGTATGAGGTTGTCAGGTGGGTATAAGCCTGGTATGAGGTTGTCAGGTGGGTATAAGCCTGGTATGAGGTTGTCAGGTGGGTATAAGCTTGGTATGAGGTTGTCAGGTGGGTATAAGCTTGGTATGAGGTTGTCAGGTGGGTATAAGCCTGGTATGAGGTTGTCAGGTGGGTATAAGCCTGGTATGAGGTTGTCAGGTGGGTATAAGCCTGGTATGAGGTTGTCAGGTGGGTATAAGCTTGGTATGAGGTTGTCAGGTGGGTATAAGCCTGGTATGAGGTTGTCAGGTGGGTATAAGCCTGGTATGAGGTTGTCAGGTGGGTATAAGCCTGGTATGAGGTTGTCAGGTGGGTATAAGCTTGGTATGAGGTTGTCAGGTGGGTATAAGCCTGGTATGAGGTTGTCAGGTGGGTATAAGCCTGGTATGAGGTTGTCAGGTGGGTATAAGCCTGGTATGAGGTTGTCAGGTGGGTATAAGCCTGGTATGAGGTTGTCAGGTGGGTATAAGCCTGGTATGAGGTTGTCAGGTGGGTATAAGTCTGGTATGAGGTTGTCAGGTGGGTATAAGCCTGGTATGAGGTTGTCAGGTGGGTATAAGCCTGGTATGAGGTTGTCAGGTGGGTATAAGTCTGGTATGAGGTTGTCAGGTGGGTATAAGTCTCATGTCTGGTTATAAAACGTCTTACAATATCATAATGATGAGAACACGTGATATGATACAGTATATATCGTGATGTTACTCTTCTTACAGTGGAGTCTAACGTAACGCATACACTACATATGGCAATGTTACAATAACGTAACATATACAGTACATATGGCAGTGTTACAGTAATGTAACACATACAGTACATATGGCAATGTTACAGTAACGTAACATATACACTACATATGGCAATGTTACCGTACCGTAACACATACAGTACATATGGCAATGTTACAGTAACGTAACACACAATACATATAGTAATGTTACAGTAGCGTAACACATACACTACATATGGTAATGTTAGAGTAACGTAACACATACACTACATATTGTAATGTTACAGCAACGTAACACATGCAGTACATATTGTAATGTTACAATAATGTAACACAACACTACATATGGTTATGTTACATTTACCTAACACACACAGTACATATGGTAGTGCTACAGTTGAGTCAGTAACGTAACACATACAGTACACATGGTAGTGTTACAGTAGCGTAACACATATAGTACATATGGTCATGTTACAATGGAATCAGTAACGTAACACATTGAGTACATGTGGTAATGTTACAGTAACGTAATACATACAGTACATATTGTAATGTTACAGTAGCATAACACATATAGTGCATACAGTAATGTTACAGTAACGTAACACACACAGTACATATGATAATTTTGTAGTAACTTAACACATACACTATATATGGTAATGTTACAGTAACGTAGCACATCCAGTGCATATGGTAATTTTACAGTAACGTAACATATACAGTACATACAGTAATGTTACAGTAACTTATCACGCAAAATACATATGGTAATGTTACAGTAACGTATCACATACAGTATATATGGTAATGTTACAGTAACGTAACACATACAGTACATATGGTAATGTTACACTAATGTAACACATACAGTTCATATGTTAATGTTACAGTAACGTATCACATACAGTATATATGGTAATGTTACAGTAATACATACAGTACATATGGTAATGTTACACTAATGTAACACATACAGTTCATATGTTAATGTTACAGTAACGTAACACATACAGTATATATGGTAATGTTACAGTAACGTAACACATACAGTACATATGGTAATGTTACACTAATGTAACACATACAGTTCATATGTTAATGTTACAGTAACGTAACACATAGAGTATATATGGTAATGTTACAGTAACGGAACACATACAGCATGTATGGTACAGTTACAGTATCGTAACACATACATTACATATGGTAATGTTACAGTAACGTAACACATACAGTATATGTGGCAATGTTACAGTAACGTAATACATACAGTACATATGGTAATGATACAGTAACGTAACACATACAGTACATATGGTAATGTTACAGTAACGTAATACATACAGTACATATGGTAATGTTACATTAACGTAACACATACATTACATAGGGTCATGTTACAATAGAATCAGTAACGTAACATATAGAATACATATGGTAATGTTACACTAATGTAACACATACACTACATATGGTAATGTTACAGAAACGTAACACATACAGTACATATAGTAATGTTACAGTAACTTAACACATATAGTACATACGGTAATGTTACACCAATGTAACACATACACTTCATATGGTAATGTTTCAGTAACGTTACACATATACACATGGTAATGTTACAGTACTGTAACACATACAGTACATATGGTAATGTTACAGTACCGTAACACATACAGTACAAATGGTAATGTTACAGTAACGTAACACATACAGTACTTATGGTAATGTTACAGTAACGTAGCAATTACAGTACATATGGTAATATGTAATGTTTGTGTTACGGTACTGTAAGTACCGTAACACAAACATTACATATGGAAATGTTACAGTAACGTAACACACACAGTACATATGACAGTGTTACAGTACCGTACCACATTCAGTAAATATGGTAATGTTACAGAAACGTAACACACAGTACATATGGTAATGTTACTGTAACGTAATAAGTACAGTATATATGGTAATGTTACAGTAACGTAACACATACAGTACATATGGTAATGTTACAGTAACGTAATAAATACAGTATATGTGGTAATTTTACAATAACGTAACACATACATTATATATGGCCATGTTACAATGGAATCAGTAACGTAACACATACAGTACATATGCTAATGTTACACTAATGTAACACATACAGTACATATGGAAATGTTACAGTAACGTAACAAATACAGTAAATATAGTAATGTTACAGTAATGTAACACGTACAGTACATATGGTAATGTTACAGTAACATAACACATACTGTACATATGATAATGTTACAGTAACGTAATACATACAGTACATATGGTAATGTTACAGTAACGTAACACATACAGTACATATGGCAATGTTACAGTAACGTACCACATACAGTATGTAAGGTAATGTTACAGAAACGCAACAAACATTACATATGGTTATGTTACATTAACGTAACACATAGCACATATGGTAATGTTACAGTAACGTAATATATACAGTACATATGGTTATGTCATAATAACGTACCACATACACTACATATGATAATGTTACAGTAAAGTAAAACATACAGTACATATTGTAATGTTACAGTAACGTAACCCATACAGTGCATATGGTAATGTTACAGTAACGTAACATATACACTATATATGTTATTGTTACGGTAACTTAACACATACAGTACATATGGTAATGTTACAATAACGTCACACATACACAACATATCGTTATGTTACATTACGTAACACATACACTACATATGGTAATATATAGTAACTTAACACTTATAGTACATATGGTAATGTTACAGTAACGTAACACATACTGTATATATGGTAATGTTACAGTAACGTAAGACATATATGTGATAATGGTAATATTAATGTAACGTAACACATACAGTACATATGGTATTGTTACAGTAACCTAACACATACAGTACATATGCTTATATTACAGTACGTAACACATACGGCACATATGGTCATGTTACAGTAACGGAATGCATAAAGTACATATGGTAATGTCACAGTAACGTAACATATATCGTACATATGGTCATGTTACAGTAACGTAACACATACAGTACATATTGTAATGTTACAGTAACGTAACAATACAGTACATATGATAATGTTCCAGTAACGTAACATCTACAGTTCATATTGTAATGTTACAGAACCGTAACACATAAACTACATATGGCAATGTTACAGTATCGTAACACATGCATTACATATGGTTATGTTACAGTAACGTAACACATATAGTACATATGGTGATGTTAAAGTAACGTAACACATACAGTACATATGATAATATTACATTATCGTAACACATATACCACATATGGTAATGTTACTGTAACTTAACACATACAGTACATATGGTAATGTTACATTAACGTAACACATACACTACATATGGTAATGTTATAGTAACGTTACACATACAGTACATATGGTAATGGTATAGTAACGTAACACATATAGTATATATGGTAATGTTACAGTAACGTAATACATACAGTACATATGGTAATGTTACAGTAACGTAACACATGCACTACATATGGTAACGTTACAGAGACGTAACACATACAGTACATATGATAATGTCACAGTAACGTAACTCATACACTACATATGGTTATGTTACAATAACCTAACAGACACACATACATACTGTAATGTTACAGTTCTGTAACACATACGCTACATATGGTAATGCTACGGTAACATAGGACATACATTACATATGGTATGTTACAGTAATGTAACACATACAGTACATACGGTAACGTTACGGTAACATGACACTTACAGTACATATGGTTATATTACACTAACGTAACAGCATATGATAATGTTACAATAACGAAACACATACGCTACATATGGTAATGTTATAGTAACGTAACACATATAGTACATATTGTAATGTTACAGTAACGTAACACATACAGTACATATGGTAATGTTATAGTAACGTAACACATATAGTACATATTGTAATGTTACAGTAACGTAACACATACAGTACATATGGTAATGTTACAGTAACGTAACACATACAATACATATGGTAATGTTTCAGTAACGTAACACATACAGTACATATTGTAATATTACAGTAACGTAACACATGCAGTACATATGCTAATGTTACAGTAACGTAACACATACACTACATATGGTAATGTTACAGTAACGTAACACACCCTACATATGATAATGTTACAATAACGTAACACATACAGTACATATGGTAAAGCTACAGTAACGTAACACAGTGCAAATGGTTTTTACTGTAACGTAACACAGACAGTACATATGGTAATGTTACAGTAACGTAACACATATAGTACATATTGTAATGTTACAGTAACGTAACACATACAGTACATATGGTAACAATAACGCAACACTTACGCTACATATGGTAATGTTATAGTAACATAAGACATATATGGTACATATTGTAATGTTACAGTAACGTAACACATATAGTACATATTGTAATTTTACAGTAACGTAAAACATACAGTACATATGTTAATGATACAGTATCGTAACACATACACTACATATGGTATTGTTACAGTAACGTAACGCATACAGTACATATGGTAATGGTACAGTAACGTAACACATACAGCAGATATGGTAATATTACAGTAACGCAATACATGTAGTATATATGGTAATTTTACAGTAACGTAAA